>NC_142529.1:18229367-18489367 GCF_964205215.1 Stylophora pistillata
ATATAAATCCCTAATACGTATGATGCTCGATCCTCGCAGTAGAGAGCGCTATTTATGCAATAGCGAAAATCAGACCTGAAAAAAATCAGGCCTGTACGGGATTCGAACCACTGACCTTTGCGCCACTAGTGCAGCGCTGTACCAATTGAGCTAACGAGCCAACTGGGAGCAGGCCGTTAAGTTGATTCGTAATAAACCCGTGATGATAAATGACTAGAACGCTGCACTAGTATCGCAGAGGTCAGTGATTCGAATCCCGTACAGGCCTGATTTTTTCCAGGTCTGATTTTCGCTATTGTATAAATAGCGCTCTCTACTGCGAGGATCGAGCATCATACGTATCTATAACCGCAGTTCAAAATATATGAACTTCATATATTCATCGTATCTGATAAAACCCTAAGGTAGGTAAAATGTCTTTCAATATCACTTACTTATATAATGCTCCTAAATAGAGGGCTGTGGCCCTCAGGTCGTTACATCTTTTTTCTTCATAACCGAGTCAAGTTTCATGGGATGTGAGAGAGAAAAGTGGTGTTTGCCTAGGCGGTATATAGGATTTTTTAAAGAGGTGAGGAGATCTACTTTGTTTCACATGAGTTTTCTTTCCTTTAACATAACTTCCAAGTCAAACTGCCAACTGATTGCAAGTAGAATGACTTTGATTCAGAGTCATTTCTTAGCCGTGCACGCTACGAAGTATCGATAATGATAAAGTCAAAACTAGCTTGTGAAATTGGCAATCTTTTAACTCAAAACCCGGTGACGATAAATTTCTCAGTCCTCTTACATTAGTTTGGCGATAAGTTATCGGCCGGGAAAGTGAATCTTTTCTCCGTTGGGCAGTTAATTGTAATCTACATGACCGAGCCTACAATGTGGGGAAAATTTAATTATTCGGACCACTTGTTTGGCCTAAGAGAAAGGCAGTAACCTCTCACCCATCTCCTTAAAGCGTTGATCTGCGGCAACTGGACTTTGGTCGGTGACCAAGAGAAAATTCGCAGGACCTACTTTCACTCGTCTTTAATGCTCCATGATATAAGCACGAATGTAAGTCGATGTTAGTAGTCAACGTAAAAAGTGGACTTTGAATGTAAATCGAATTACCCCTCAGTTATACGAGCACTGCATCAGATGAGAGCACAATGATACTATTTTCATTGTTTCCGTTTAGAGTAATGGCTTCTGTCGTACGGATTTGGTGGATCAGTTTTTAATTTGGTCTAAGGAAAATAGTATGATTTGTAATCCGTCGGAATGTAAGGAAATTATTTTTCGCAAGAAAGGTTTTATTCAGGATATTGCGCAAATTAATAACATTTCGCAATACAGGGGGCTGCCCATTTTTGGTGTTATTTTTAGCAGTAGAATTGTAGATATAGCGAACACGTACGTGCTAAGTTGTTTAAACGGATGAGGTTCCCACGTTTGATTTTAGAGAGTTCCTTTAAAGGATTAGGCACCCACGTTTGATTCTAGAGAGGTGCCTTTAACGGATGAGGTACCCACGTTTGATTCTAGAGAGGCGCCTTTAAATAGTTTTCTAAAAAAACCTCACTCCTAGCCATTTGATTTTTATCTTTGACGTGCGTCACGCCATAATTCTATGACGGCGCATCAGTGTATAAAATCGAATGGAGTGCAGTGACAGTTTGCGCACAGTGACGTCATCAGTCAATCAATCAATCAATCCGATCGATTGATTGATATACTAATCACTACCTCAATTTCCGAAATAAAGATATAACGAGTACTCATGACAACAAACATTATGACAGAGCTAGTAAATTCGTTTGATTAATTTCGATTGCGCAAGCATACGTCATAATATTAACTTGCACGCCTATGGCGAACAGAGTGTTCGAGACTGACACTTCCCTCCGCAATTTATTACAAAGTTCCTGTCCAGCTTGGCTACGAATTTTGCGAGGAAAGAAAGATCTTTAATTTAGGAGCTCTAAATGAAAAACGAAGTTATGGAGGATAATCGACCTGGAAAGCAACGAAAAACGACGAAAATAGCTCTCGATTGATCAATACTAAATTTTCCAAACGCGATACCACTAAATCGGTTTGCTGACTTAAGTGGGGCTTGGCGATTTCAGACCACTCTTAGGCCCGGTAAGTATAATTTTTAAGTGTCGGTTTGTCTTTGAGGTATTGTACAATAGAATATTTTGATTTAAATCTTGCAACTTTAACAAATTTCAAGAAAACACAAAGCAGTTTGTTAGAAATCGATCAAGCACGGTGAACCTATTGCGCACATCGTCAATACGCAAGGAATTCTGACTTTTTGGCTTCTAAATAACATATTTGGTATTTGTTAGAATGTAGCATTTTTTCTCGAAATATTTCTTCGCCATTTATACCTCAAAGTCAATGACTTTGAAGTCTAATCGCCCATTATTCTCTGAGACTTTCGTCTAAAGTTTTGATTTCTGAGTACATTTTGACTTAAATTATTTCGAATCCAAGAAACATTGAATGCTGTAAGGATTGTACTTCCGAGAGAAACAGTAAATTGTATTCGAGTTTCAGCTCATCGACAAACGAAAACGTCGTATATTTTGTGACACCGAGTGAAGGATGTGATTGAAGACAGCCTTCGTTTAAACATCCTGAACTTAAGTTCATGCTCTAAGTGTACGAATTTCGAGTTAGAAACTTAACGAAAAAAGGTTTGCTTTGACGTTTAAACCTTTTAGAATTACCGAGAAGCGTTCAGCACATTACCAACAGTTTCACTGCGTGGTAGGGAGAGAAGAAAACCAAGGACATAAAACCTCTAAGGTAGGTGAAATGTCTTTCAATATCACTTACCTGTATGACACTACTAAATATGAGAGCTGTGGCCCTCAGGTCGTTACATCTTCTTTCTTCAGAACCGAATTAATTTCATGAGATGTGAGAGAGAAAAGTGGTCTTTGCTAAACATTTCTTTAGCATAACTTCTGAATCAAACTACCAACCGATTGCAAGCAGAACAACTTTAATTCAGCGTCATCTCTTCGCCGTGCCTGCTACGAATTACCGATACTGATAAAGTCAAAACTAGCTTGTGAAATTGACGAGTAATCACGACCCGGTGACGCTAATTTTCTCCTCTTACAATACTTTGGCGATAAGTTATCGGTCGGGAAGGTAAATCTTTACTCCCTTGGCTGATTAAATTTAAACTAATTGACCGAACCAATAATGTAGGGAATATTTAATTATTAGGGCTACTTTTTTGGTCTAAGAGAGAGGCAAAAATCTGTCAGCCATGTCTTTATACCGGCGATCTGCGGAAACTGGACTTTGATCGAACGAAGAGAAAATTCGCAATAATTGCTTTCACTCGTCTTTAATGCTTTAGAATATAATCACGATGTAAGTCAATGTCGGTACTTAAAGTCCAAAGGGGAATTTTAACGTAAATCGAAATTACACCTCAGTTATGCAAGCATTGTATCAGATGAGAAGACAATGATCGTTATTCCCGAGGGAAACTGAATTTACGCTATTATATAGACGGAAGATATATCGGAGTTTCTCCTGTACTGAAATCATGATTTCCCCACCGCGGGCCGAAAACGTGCTATTTGAAGAATTCACATACACAAAAGGCGGCAGTTTTCCATTTCGTTAAACATAGTAGTTTGTTGAGAAAAACGGCAGCCAGAACTTTAAGCCAAATTAACTTGAGAAACAGATTAAGTGCAGTACTCCTTTGGAGAGATGACAGAGAGGACATAGAGCAATATTGGGACGAAGAAGAAGAAGAAGAAGAAGAAGAAGAAGAAGAAGAAAAAGAAGTAGAAGAAGAAGAAGAAGAAGAAGAAGAAGAAGAAGAAGAAGAAGAAGGAAGCTGCTGAAGACCGTTTCTTTTCCAAAATCACGAAAGAGGGCCCTCAAATAAACTACATCAAACAAACATCATGCTTCTGTCGCCGTTCCCGTTGCAAAACAAAGCAGCGATTTTAAGGCCGAAGTCATCAACTTGTATTTAGAAGCAACATGAATGCAAGTAACTTTTGAATTAAGCAAAAAAACAACAAAATTAAACAAGATAAAGGAAAAAAGACTAGAAAGGACTTCAATCTTAGATCAGCCAATTGGTCTATACTTGTTAGGGTAGTTATTATTTTCAAAAAATCATGTTGTTATTGACTAGACATTAACTTGCCATTTCAAGGGCAGAAGCGAATTTAAAGCTGACATTTGCTCACCCTAAAAGGATCATTTTAATCAAATGGTTGAACGATCGAGTTGAAAAATCCATTCGTGCCGAGCTCGGAAAGAAATAAACTTATAGGGCGTTGCAGGCCCCTAAGAGCGTAAAAATTGACTTCGTCAAAAAAATTGACTGCTTTATGTAGAAAGTCACCATCGAGAGATATTCCAAAACTTGTGAAGTTCGACTTCTGTTCTATAAGATTGATAATACCAATTGGGCTTCTGGAAATTTTTGCTGCTTGCAAGATTAAGAGTCGCATAGAAATTTTAATGGGTTAGAGGTTGGTGCAACCCTCAGCATCTTGAAACTCGTGAGCTTTAGTGAGTGAGCTTTAAATGTCATGAACTTATGAGCAAAAAGTCATATATATAATATGTCAGATCTAAGCCGGCACTTCTTGAGTTTTTGACGAAAGTTTCTTTGAGATACGAATTATATACCAAACAGCCAGATTTCACCTACCTCGTATTCCTCGTCGAATGCCTCTCATTGTAATTCGTTTGGTGTTGTAGGCAGTCTTATTGAGAGACGCTCCCAAAAATTAAACTTTTTGATCACGACTAAAAGAAAAATTGAGAAACTTTACAGAAAATTTGTTGCGGCAGAGTTTTGTCAAAAGTGATTGGACTTAATCCTACCCGAAGCTTTCTATGCCCGACAGAGCTGTGTGGACATATGTTCTATGCTCCATGCTCTTTTAAGTCGTCATAGTCAAGTAATTCTGTTATCGCCAGAGACAACACTAATCGTATTAATTTTAAGGTGACGAGCGATCGGTCATATTTGTCACTGTTTCAGCTATCTTTGGTAAGTCACGTTCAGAAAGACTTCAAACGCGGTTAAAACTGATCGAAATACATTTTAGCGGTTTACGTTTCATTGCTAAACGTAAGCCATTAAGGGAAACTAATGTTTTGTTGGAGCAGGCATTTCACTTCCGCGGCAACGAAAGACGATATACTTAACTGGATAACAACAATTTTTTAGGGCCAGGCAACTTTCGTTCGAGAACGTTCAAGTCCGTGAGAACTGCTTATAGCCTTGACGCTGAATTTTTGATTGGCTTCGACTTCCTATATGGGATTAGCGATTTAATGGTGAAAATGCTGTTAATCTTCCATTTACCGGAATCTGAAACGGTGAATAGGTAGACTTGGTTTCGTGTAGTCTGGCTTAACTCTTATTTAAAGGTATTTTAAGATAGGCATTGGGTATCACATCAGGCGGCCTACAGATTATTGATTTCCTTTCGTCTGTTGCATGAATAACTAAGAATATTGTCATGAAAATATATCCCTTCGGTTTCAGTAATTAATTCCAATCACCAGGAGGGACACAACAGTGTTTTCAGTTTAAGAGGACCTCAAGAACGCAGATAATAATGAGTTAAATACACTTTTTAAATTTCACTTTTTATTCTTAAACGTTAGCAAAGCATACTGCAGAGGTTTTTTTGGAACGGACTTCCGCAGCAGTAAAAGACGAGAATCATAACTGGATTGCAACAACTTTTTAGGGCCGACCTTTCTTCAAAGAGGGGCGAGTTCGTGAGAAGTGCGTATGCTTTAAGGACATAGCTTGTGATAGGTTTCAAAGTCAACAATGAGATTTGTGATTAAATGGTGCAACAGCGCTTAATCTTCCATGTACCGGATTTTTGAAAGGGTATCTAATAAAAGCGTAAGTCATCTAATCTTAAATGAGTCACGGAAAAAGATTAAATTCAGATACTGTTAAATATTTCCAAATTGTTTAATATCTCAGAGTTGTCATCGCGAATACATCACTGGCCTACAAAAGATTCATTACCTTTCATCAGTTGGGTCAATAACGAGAAATAAATGTCATTTGTTATCATTTGACTGTGTATTACAAACTCTTGAATGAAGACTACAAGATAAGTTCCAACTGTAATTGCGATTTATTTTTTTAGGATAATGGCGCACTTATTCATTAGTTGAATTTCTGTTGTGTGATACCCTCTTTCGTATTATTATCATCATTATTATTACTGCTTGTATTTTCAAAAGTGTTTTTCCTAGCTGCTCAGCAATTGACAATTGAGAGCGGCGTCTTTTTTATCTCGGCTAACTTAAATGAGTTGGCAAAGTTAGCAAGTTTTGATAAGGTCAAGCCACCAACTGAACTAGTTTGCAATTTGTTTCCGTTGATGAGAGGGATTTTGCGATCGGTAATCTAATAACCGGGAGGTGAAGAAATCGGAAACAAAACGGGTGGTCTATTTTAATCACCCCAGCAAAAATATCTATTAGAAACCGCAAACCGTAGAAAAAATCATCCTAAACCCCAAAGCCGCTAAAAAATCCGATCAAAACCGAAAACTGCACGCAAAACCGATAAGTTTTCACATCCCAGTTATCAAAACCCTATTCGATTCGATGCAGTGGTGACAAGTGGAGCATCCTGAGGTTTGCGGCAATTCGAGATCAGAAAAGGCGCGTAACTGCCGCTCAGATCGAAGGAAAAACGGAACCCAGATAGGAAGAGATGAAAACCACATGGGATACCAATTCCACAAACTATTTGACGAAAACTGAAAACAAAACGCGGAAAAAACGCAAACTGCAATAAACACCTGAACTGAAAAACCAAATTTGTTTGGCACAAAAACCGCAAAACCGATCTAAAAAATAACCAAAACCTTAAAACCAAAGTCCGAATGCCTCCCTCCGAACCTAACACCAATGGATCTCGCGCCGTAACTACGCAAGTATGCGTAGTTACGGCGTTACTAACAAGTTACTAACTTGTACGCTTGTGGCGTCAGCGAGCAAAGAGTTCGAGACTGACATTTCCCTCCGCGATTTATTGCAAAGTTCCTGTCCAGCTTGGCTATGGATTTTTGCGAGAAAAGAGAGATCTTTAATTGAGGAGCTCTTAATGAAAAGCGAAGTTATGGAATGATACTTGATTTGGAAAGCAATGAAAAACGACGAAAAGAACTGTCGATTGAGCAATATCAGAATTTCCACACACAATACCATTGGCTTGAAAGTGAAAACTGAAGCAATTTGCTAGAAAATATAGTTTTTAAGTGGTGATTTCTCTTTGAGATATTGCACAACAGAAAAAAATAAATTGTGTTCGAGTTCCAGCTCATCGACAAACGAAAAAAGTTGTATATTTTGTGGAACCGAGCGAAGGATGTGATTGAAGACAGCCTTCGTTTAAACATCCTGAACTTAATTTCATGTTCTAAGTGTACGAATTACGAGTGATAAACTTAACGAGAAAAATGTTTGCTTCGACTTTTAAAACTTTTGAAATCACCGAGAAGCATTCAGCACAATACTAACAGTTTTGCTGCGTGGTAGCGAGAGAAGGAAACCAATCTTATGGCTGCTAGATAGGATTTCATAAATGAGCTTTCGTGACTAAAATCCAGGGAGAGCGAAGAGATTACAAAATTATTTAAGCCAAAATACATTTGACTTAAGTTATTTCAAATCCAAGAAACTTTGAGTGCTGTAAGGAAAATGCTTCCGAGGGATACAGTAAACTGTGTTCGAGTTCCAGCACATTGAAAAACAGAAACGTTGTATATTTTGTGGAACCGACCGAAGGAAGTGATCGTAGGCTGTCTTCGTTTAAAAATTCCGAACTTAAGTTCATGCTCCAAGTGAACGAATTACGAGTAACAAACTTAATGAGAAAAATGTTTTATTCGACGTTTAAAACTTTTTAATTTTTCGAGAGGCGTTCAGCTTGTCATGAATAGTTTTGCTGCGCGGTAGCGAGAGAAGGAAAACTAATCTCATGGCTGCTAGAGCGGATTTCATAAATGGGCTTTGGTAACTAAAATCCAAGGAGAACATAGAAATTTTGTAGAAAACTTTGCCTTTCATTTAAAAATGTTGAAGGTAACTGGAATTTATTTTTCTGTTGTGGCTTTCCTTTTTCGAGGACATAAAACCCTTATGTCTCTTATTTATTTATTACAACAATCAAAATAACTAATAAAAAGAAATGACCAACTACAGCGGGCCCAGAATATAAAAGAAAATAAGACGAGAAAAGAGAAGGAAAGAAACTATCAATCTACATGCAGCAAGTAATCTTTTAATTTAGTGGACGGACAGTATTGCATTTTAAACAAATAGACTTAAAGGCTTTGGAATTTTTCGGATCGTAAGAGAGAAGTAAACTACCGAAATAATAAATTAAACATTACAGTCTTAAATGAGTTCAGATTTTAAGTTTCAATGTTAATGATGCTGGCTAGAGTCTTCCAAATCCGAGAAGTTCTGATACTTTTGATAAGTAGCAGTTTTGCATTTTTTAGGAACAAATTTGATGACAGTGTTAGTGTAGTACGTGGTTCTTGCAACACGTTTTACAAGGAATGCAGAACCATTCAAAGAGACAAGGTTATGCGTAGCCTTGTAGTCCACTTGTAGTCCACTTGTAGTCCATATCATGTCCACAAAATCTTCCCGTGATGGGTAGAAGTTTCAACGGTTGGAGTCGTGTCCTGTAGTCTGTAGATGTTGAGAATTGCAAACGGATGATGAACTTGAACACGTCTTTGGATGGGCTTTAACTTGAGAATTAGTTCAATGAATTGAGGAGCCCACACTCGAGTGGCAAAATAAGCATAATAATAATAAGAATAATATGTGGCATAATAACTCTTTCAATATCACTTACCTGTATGATGCTACTTTATTTGAGAGCTGTTGATCTCAGGCCGTCACATCTTCTTTCAAAACCGAATCAACTCATGATGATGGGATGTGAGAGAAAAAAAGTGGTCTTTGCTTAAGATTTCTGTAGCATAACTTCTGAATCAGACTGCCAAGCGATTGCAAGTAGAAGGATTTTAATTTAGCGCCATTTCTTTGCCGTGCATGCTACGAAGTACCTATACTGATAAAGTCAAAAACGAATTTGTGGACCTTTCAATCTATTAAGTGAGGACCCGGTGACAACAAATTTCTCCTCTTTCATTAGTTTGGCGATAAGTTGTCGGTGAGGAAAGTGAATCTTTACTCCGTTGGGCGATTAATTGTAAACTACCTGACTAAACCAACAATGTCGGGAAAGTTTAATTATTCGGACCACTTGTTTGGCCTATCGGAAAGGCAGAAATCTCTCACCCATCTCCTTACACCGGCGATACGAGGCAACTGGACTTTGGACGAACAAAGAGAAACTTCGCAGCACTTGCTTTCGCTCGTCTTTAATGCTCCACAATATAATCACGAATGTAAGTCAATGTTGGTACTCATGTCCAAAGTGGACTTTTAATGTAAATCGAAATTGCACCTCAGTTATACGAACACTGCATCACATGTACACTGGAAGACAGTGATCTTTACACACGCATGAAATTGAATTTACGCCTTAACATAGACTTTGATTACATATCAGAGTTTTACCTGTATCGAAATCATGATTTCGCCATCTCGCACAGTAAATGCATTGTTTATACAATTCACATACAAAAAGTTTTACCTTTCATTAAACATTCAAGTTTGTTGAGAAAAAGCTTGCACCAAATTAACTTTAGAAACAGAATAAGTGCAATACTCCTTTGGAGAGATTAAAGAGGAAAACATAGAGAAATACTGAGGAGGAGGAGAAGAAGAAGAAGAAGAAGTAGAAGAAGAAGAAGAAGAAGAAGAAGAAGAAGAAGAAGAAGAAGAAGAAGAAGAGGAAGAAGAAGAAGAAGAAGAAGAAGAAGAAGAAGAAGAAGTAGAAGAAGAAGAAGAAGAAGAAAAAGAAGAAAGCACTCGGATCTCGTTTCTTTTGCAAAATCACGAAAGAGAATCCTCAAATCAACTGCATGAAACAAACATTATGCTTCACCGTCCCCGTTGCAAAACAAAGCAGCAATCTCAAGGCCGAAGCCATCGACTTGTATTTAGAAACAACATGAATGTAAGTAACCTTTAAACTCCAAAAAAAAAAAAAATAAATGAATAAATAAATTAAGAGACAGGAACCGAGGACTTAAATCTTGATCAGACGGAATTCGGTCCGAAGGAGTTTGAATCAGCCAAGTGTTCTATACTTGTTAGGGAAGCGAATTTAAAACTGAAATTTGCTCACTCTAAGAGGATCTTAGAGAAATCGATTGTGCCGAGCTCGGAAAAAAAGAGAGTTTTAGGGCATTACAAGCCCCTAAGAGCGTAAACACTCGACTGCATCAGACAACCTGACTGCTATATGTTGAAAGCCATCATCGAGAGATATTCCAAAACTTCTGGAATTCGGCCTCTGTTTTTTGCGATTGATAATACAGACTGGGGCTTTGGAAAGTTTTTGCTGTTTACAAGAATAAGAGTCGCATACAAAATTCTTGGGTTAGAAGTTGGTACAGCCCTAGGCATTGTCAAATTCACGAGCTTCAGTGAGCTTTTAATGACATGAATTTGCAAAATGTCATATTTGAATAATAAAATATCAAATCTAAGCATTGCTTCAGTTTTGAAGAGAACTTCTTTAAGATACGAGTTATCTACCAAACAGCCAGATTTCACATACCTATTCCTCGTCCAATGCCTCTCATTGTAATTCGTTTGGCGTTGTATGTAGTGTTATTGAGAGACGTTGCCAAAAAAACAAACTTTTTGATGATGATTGAAAGGAATTTTGAGTAACTCTGCAGAAAAATTGTGGTTAGGAGGTTTTCTCAATACTGATTGGACTTAACCCTACCCAGACCTATTATACTTGCCAGAGCATTGTGGGCATATTTTCTATGCACCATGCCTTTAAGTGGTCAGAGTCAAGTATTTCCGTTATCGGCAGAGACAATACTAATCATATTAATTCTATGGTGACGAGCGATCGATCTTCAGTTGGTTGCTGTTTTAGGTATTCTTTAGTAAGTGACATTCAGGAAGGCTCCAAACGCGGTTAAAATTGCACGAAACACATTTGAAAGGTTTACTCTCCGTTCTTCAACGTGTGCAAAGGAAACTAATGTTTTGCTGAGGCAGACATTTCACTTTCGCGGATATGAAAGACGATATACTTAACTGGATAACAAACATTTTTGGGGCCAACCTTCGTTCGAGAACGTGCAAATTCGCGAGAACTGCGTATATATAGCCTTGAGGCTAAGTTTGCGATTGGCTTGGAATTAAAAAATGTATATAGGATTAGCGATTTAATGGCGAAAATGTCGTTAATCTTCCACTGACTGGAATCTGAAACGGTAAATAATCAGACGTGGTTCCATGTAGTCCGGCTTAACTGCTATTTATGGGCATTTTAGGGCAGTCATTGCGTATCACATCAGTTGTCTACAGATTATTGATTTCCTTTCGTCTCTTGCATGAATAACTGGGAATATTGTCTTGAAATATATTTCATCTGTTTCAGTAAGAAATTCCAATCGGCAGTAGTGATAAAACAGTCTTGTCAGTTTAAGATGACCCCAAGAACGCGGATGATATTGCGTGAAATACATTTTAAATTTTCACTTTTTATCCTTAAACGTTAACAAAGCAAACTGTAGACGTTTTGTTAGAACAGACATTCCACTTCCGCGGCAGCGGAAGACGAGATTTATAATTGGATGGCAACAACTTTTTAGGGCCGACCTTTCTTCAAGGAGGGGCGAGTTCGTGAGAGGTGCGTATGCTTTAGGGACAGAGCTTGTGATATGTTTCGACGTCAGCAATGAGATTTATGATAAAATGGTGAAATAATGCTTAATCTTCCATGTTCTGGAATCTGAAAGGGTTTCATGTAGTCTTGACTAAGCCACGAAAAAGGATTGAATGATGGTAATTTCTATTGTTAAATATTCCAACTGCTTAATATCTCAGAGTTGTCATTGCAAATACCTTACAGGCCTAAAAGCAGTTGCTTTCCTTTCCTCAGTTGTGTGAATAAATATGATATTGCGCTGCAAAAGATATTCCTTCTACTACACTACGTTACTGCAATAAGCATCAGCGATATAAAGTATATCGGTTTAATTATCCGTTAATGTTGGCGCTAAGAAATCTCACTTGTTATCATTCAGTTGTGTATTACAAACTATCGAATGAAGACTACAAGACGAGCTCTGATCGTGATTTCAAAAGCGATTTACTAGTTGCTCAGTAATTGACAACCGGACATCTCGTGAGAGTGATCGCTTTTCGATCTCGCCTGAATTTTAATTCACTTAAAAGTGAGTTGGCAAAGTTCAACGCAATTCTTATTAAGGTGAAGCCACAAACTGAACAAGTCTGCAATTCGTTTCCGCTGAGATGGAATTTTCCATCAAAAATCAGATTAGGTCGCCAATTTGGAAACAAAACGGGTGGTCTATTTTAAGTGTACACACACACACACAAAAAAAAACAAACTAACAAACAAACAAACAAAACAAAATAAAAGAGAGCATAGAATAGAGAAAGGGAAAGCGAAAAAACAAACCAAAAAAAGATAAAAATTAATTGGTTAAAAGCATTTCACGATCTCAGAGCTTTTCTTCTTGAAATGTTCCCCCAGTTTGCCCTTCAAGGAAAATTTCTTTCCCCTCAACTTTGAAAATGCAGCGTATTCTGCCATTTACTAACACCTCATGTATCTCCCGCTATGACAACGGAATAATTAATTTTCTTGCACACGCTTTTTAAACTACTACAATACATAAATTATGATTTTACCTCTGAAAAGAAATTCAAAAGTTTTAAGTCGCTTAAAACAATCTGTAAATAATGCACTCAAAGATGTTAAGCGAGACTTTTGTCTTCGTATGAGCAAGGCCACCGATTGTTTAACCAACTCATTTAATTCACACAATTATGAAATGCCACTTCACTTAAACAGCATATCTCCATCCATTCCGCATCGAGCAGATACTGTAAGCTATTTGAGGATCTTGTGTTTTGATTTTTGAGTGTTATCGTTCAATGAGTTGTTTCAAAAGAAACCTTAATCCTATTCGTCTGATTATTTTCCTTGATAAAAAGGGAGCGCATGTCTCGTGATTATTTAAGTTATGGCATTGTCATTTTGTGTCTGAGTGGAGTATAAAACGCATCATAGTGGAATCTCAATCAAGGGCCAAGCAGTCACAACATAAATTGATCGATCCATGCACACTATGTACCGATAAAAAAAAAAAAAAAAAGTTTAATTTCAACGTTTTTGATGAGCCTACTTCCCCATCCGGAGATATCTTCCACTTGATAAAAGAGGAATCCACATTAAAGATGGATCGCTAAGAACATGCTAGAGATGAGAAGAAGAAAAAGATTAGTGATCATAAGACAGCCAAACAGCCCAGTAGCTTCCTTAGGGATCGTTATTAGAAAGAGTGCTACAGTTTAAATCACATTGCAGTATTCATTGCCCATTAATACGAGCGGAAATCGAGAAAGTTAATTGGGGCCACCAATCAAACGTAATATTCAACGACTCCGTACACTGACATAATGTTTCATGAGAAAGTAAGGATCACTACTGTATTAAAAACAGCCGAGTGTCAAATACCTATAAATCTTTGATTGCCTATCGAGTATTGTATGCGATGTTATCCTAAAATGCTGAATAAAATATTTTATGAGATGAGGGCCGACATAAAGAAAGAAGAAATAGCGAGAAAATCTTCACAGAAATGTCTTTTGGTAAGGTTTGCAGTAATCGAGACTGACCAAACTGTGAGAATTTGATACTGAGTGCATTCATTTTATATTTCTAGTTACCTGGTGAACCGCCTCCTTATCACTCCTCAAAAAACCTGACTTGTTCTGCTGTCAATCGGGTAAGGTAAGAAATTTTGATCGAAATATTTTATTTAGAACATAGACGAGAGCTATCACTGATCTAAGATGCTCAATGTTTTAGCTAGTTGTCGCTAAATCATTTTCGAAATGGAGCAAAACGCAGGCAAAAATGATGCAAAATGATAGGTCGTTCTTTCCATTCTCTAACTTTAACAAGGAAAATTAAAGAATATACTTGACTGGACAACGAAAAGTCTCGAGGCCGACCTCTAATTTGTTTAAAGACGTACAAGTTAGTGAGAACTGCGTCAGTTGCAGCGTGGAGTAAAAGTTTGGGTTAGGTTATCGATGTCAATCTTGAAATCCATGATTAAATGGTGACAGTGTCAGTGAATAAATCTTCCTGTTGCTTAGTATGTCGAGCCTTGTAATTCCACACTGCATCATTGGCCCTCCAATTGGGATAGGTTATCGATGTCAAGAATGGAACTCAAAATTAGATAGTGAAAGTGTCAGTTAATCCTCAGAGCTATGAACCAAAGTAAAATTATGAATTTTCCTGTTCGGTCTAGAATGTTGAGCTTAGTGATAACATAATACATCATTGGCCCACAAGTGAGAGATTTTCCTTCATCCGATGCACAAATATCGATGAAAAGATGAAATCAAATCAACTTGCATCGGGAAAAAACGGGAGCTATAGAGCTGCTTTATTCGTTAATATCTGACACTTAAAGATAGCGTGATGTCAGGCACTCTTGAATGAAGACCGCACGTGCAGGTACTTCAACCAAAATAGTTGCTCAGTCTCAGTTATCGACATTAACACAAGGAATCCTTGGTAAAGCATGCTTAAATCTCAGAAATGTCAGCATGCATATATTTTTACTGCCAGTCAATCAATACATCAGACTTTTTCAATTTCTCGTTTTGACATTTTTTTTAGCTTCTTCTCATAGTTGGTAATTAGAACATTAAAACACCTAAAAATAAAGGAAACGTTTTGTTTTATGTATGTCTATGAATAGTTATTGAATTATTTATAGCGCAGGCTTACCAAGTCTTTTTCTCGGTTGTTCTTTTTTTTCGCCTTATCGGATGCAAACACCTATCAAGAGGGTGGGCGAAAAAGTAGGTTAGTCAAATTCTGGCATAATTAATCACTTGATGTACAAAAACGTACTCCGAAATAGAACTAACATTGTTTCGAAGTATGATAGATTAAAGTTTACTTGAAAGATTTAACTGATTAAATGATTGAGTAGTTCCGCTTTATGTGCTAGTTTGATGCAAGGGGAAGACAAAAAAGGGCGACCTCGACCGCTTAATACAGGATGACTGCTAATACAGGTTTAGTCATGTGTTCATTGTACCTGCAACCTGTCAGGATTTTTATTTATCACAAATTCGCCACAATCCTCGTCACTATTGTTTATGGGCACATTGTTTGTTAGTATCACTGATTAAATTATGTATTCATGGTTTAAAATCGCCCAATTCCACGTCCAAATTGTTAAAAAATTTCCCCATTTTCCGTTTCCAATTTGAAACAGAGAAAATTGGGCTATTTTCAAGAAAGCTACACTCTACTTTAAAGGGAGCAAAAGCTCCATCTTCCCTGAGGGGGGAGCCAAATTTTTCAACAAAACATGACGAGGGTAGCGGCTCAAAATCACGTCTCAAGTGAATAGATTGTGAAGAAGATAATTATAATTAATCCTGTTGAATAACGTAACTCTTTTTGTTTTAGAAGATGGCTTGATCAAATAATCGTTTATGCCACAGATATTCTAGTATGATAGTTGGGGAATATTTGTTGGGTCAACAATAAGGTATGACAGGTATACTCCAGTAGCTTGCAGCAGTATCGCAGTAATCATTATATTCCCGAAAATACGCACGGAAATCAAGCACGTTCACTGAGGTCTCAAATGGAAATTTGAATGTGGATGAAAGACCTAATATTTCCTTTTTCAACAATAATGTACAAGAAAGATATATCTCAGACGGTTATAACAATATCGTTTGAGAAGGTAAACATCAATCAGTAATCATAATTATGATGTAATAAGCACGGAAATCCATCACGTTCACCGAGGCGTCAAATGAGATATTCAATGGCTCCGCTAGGTTTATCGGCTTAAAATATTTGCAATATCTTACCTTGTTTCATTAATCTGATTCATCCAAATTATTTATTTAGTGACTCATTCTGAGTACTCAAGTGGCCTTTCGGTTTTAAACGAGGAGAGAGAAAAAGTCAACTCTTCTCTTTCCTTTCTCTTATGTTCCCAAATTTCATCTTAATTTTATGAGGAGCTGTTTTATTTATAAGTGCGCTCAACCATGGAAGAAACTTCCAGAAGATGTCTAGCTGGCCGATAATGTTGATATTTTTAAGTCTTAGCAAAGATCAATTCAGCTGTAATTTTCGTATTGTTAAAATTCTTTTGTAATTTTTATAATCTATTATATTCATGTGTACCTAGATTATAGATTACATGTTTAAATTTGTTTATATCATGTGTTTTTAGTATAATTGTAGATTTAATGCAAGTTCGCATTCTGAACGAATATTTGTGCTCTTAGACGATAACATATTTAAATAAATCATTGTATTATTGTATTGTGTTAACTGCTCCTACCAGAAATACGTCTTAAGTCTCCGCTAAAAACTCGTACTGATGTGGTAGCACTTAATGAAGAGATCACTGGTAGCTTCCCCTTTTTTATTAAGCCCCCGCTCTTTAAAAGAGTTCCAGATATTACCTACTAACCCCTCCCCAAGGATTCAGAATTCTTGCCTGTACGACAACAGGCAAGAATTCTGGTAGATCAGCCTCTAAATTTTGTACCCGGTGGAAATTCGTCTGCGCTCTGGGAAGTGACGCAATCTATGCACGTAATTCAATCAGCTTCGACTGCCTGATTGGTATCATCAGCTTTGATCCTGATTAAAACAATATTCTTTTTTGTCAGGCAGATACAACTTTACATTTTAGAGACTTTAGCGAGTAAAGAGACGAGTCATTTGAATCTCAATAATCAGTGCTTAAGACACTCCGCACTAAGCGCGAACCTACTTTTACAATTCCATGATAATTTCTCTCTTCTTTTAACTAAATGTGTTGTTGATGCGTGTTCCTGCTATTAAACGCCTGTTTAATCAGTTACAGGGTGATGAGTTACCTCCCAACTTTTGCAAACGAAGAAGGAAAGTATTATGCGTCAAAGATTGATACAGTCCAGAGACAAATTGATGCTGATATTATAGATTTACCTGCCTCCGCATCCATTACTTTTCTACTCTGTTGACTTCATCGTTATCTGCATTTAAGATCCTGTCTGCCAACAATGTTAAATCCCTTATTCATAACTTAACAATCAAGTCATGCCCACTCGACCCAATGCCCTCTCCCTTGGTCAGCAGATGTGATGCTCCTCATACAGCCATTACTACTATCATTAACAAATCGTTAGAAGCCAGACTCTCTCCCATGTCCTGGAAGGAGGCACTAGTATGTCTGTTACTCAAAAAACGTGGTCAATATATCATATTCACAAATTTCAGACCAGTAAGCAATTCGGCTTCCTTATCGAAGTCGACACGAGCCTATACCCGAACACTCAATCAGCTTACAGGGTGCATCATAGTAATCTCAACTGCTTATGAAACGGCTTATGAAAATTAATAATGGTAATATGAATAAATAACATGTAACTCTTCTAGTTCTATTCGATCTTAGTGCTTCTTTCGATACATTCCAGCAAAATATCTTGCTAGAGGCACTCAATACGCTGGGACTTGAGGGCGCGGTGTCTAACTGGTTCTCATCGTATTTATCAGGGCGCAGTCAGAGCATATTAATTCGTGGGTGTCTGTCGAAGAAGTTTAATTTCAACTGGGGAGTTCCTGAACGTTCCTGTTTAGAACCACTCTTGTTTACCATTTCTACAAGTTCGTTACTAGATGTGGTCGGAAAATGTGTTCCATCCTGCCATCTGTCCACTGCTATGCAGACGATACCCAACTTTACGTCTCTTTCAACCCCGCAGATGAGACAGGTCACTTGGATGCCATTGCTGCTATTGAATATTGTATTAAGGCGATCAGGTGTGGACGCATGAGATTAAACTGGTGTTGCATGAGGAAAAACTGAGTTTCTTTTAATTGGCACGCAGCAGCTGCTCGCCGAATTTAATATTGGACACATTTATGTTGGCAAAGTAAATGTAGCTCTGCACTCTCCTGTTAAAAGCCTTGAAGTCTGGTTTGACTCAAATCTATCTATGATTGATAATATCACCAAGACTTTTTCTGCAGCGTTTTATTATCTTTATAACAGAAGAATTAGAAAGTATCTAACTAAACAATGCACGGAGACACTTATACATGCTTTTATATGTAGCCGCCTAGACTATGGTAACAGCCCCCTATTTGGAGTTCCCGAATGCAATTGACACAAATTTCAGAGAGACCAGAATGCAGCTGAGCTCATATTCCAGAAGAGCAGATTTAGTCAAATCACACCTATGATCAAGTCATTACATTGGCTGCCAGTAAAATATCGCATAGCTTTTAAAATTATCTTAGTTACTTTTAAAGTAATGCAAGGTCTTTCCCTACATAAGTGAGCTGATGTCTGTTACAGGCACCGGGAGATATGATTAACGTTTCAATGACGGTTTATTCCTTGCTCATTGCAAGGCCAAAAACTCACCAAGCTCGGCGACCGCTCTTTCCATGCAGCCGTTCCTAAATTGTGGAACGATCTTCTGGGCCCTATTACAAATACCCAATATTTAAACAAGTTTAAGAAAGCCATTGAGACTTTTTTTATTTGCAAAAGCGGTTTTATTCTTCGTACGTAATTTTATTTTAGTTTTTACATCTTCTTAGTGATCATTTTTTATTTTTAGTTTTAGTATATATGTAGAGTTGAAATTGAAACATTTAATTGTAATGCGCAATTGAAAATTCTTATATTGATAATTGCGCAAAATAAGTCTATAAATTATTAAATTATCACGTTATAATACATGCACGATTTCTTAACATTCCGCCATCAACGAACATAACATCGTACTTCATAAGGCTACCATCTGCACTCTTACAGGTAAGAATAAGACTGGCCTTTTAATTAATTTATGTGTCAGTGGAAGC
This sequence comes from Stylophora pistillata, assembly GCF_964205215.1. Lineage (NCBI taxonomy): Eukaryota > Metazoa > Cnidaria > Anthozoa > Scleractinia > Pocilloporidae > Stylophora > Stylophora pistillata. Next base: position 18,248,446 of record NC_142529.1, read on the forward strand.
TCAACGTAGTCAAAAGTTGGTTTCGTTTCCTAATATAAATTTGGTTTTCCTTTCGTTAGCAGTCTTATTTCTTGCTTTGTATTTTTTCTTAATTTTAATAAATTGTCTAGATAGCACGCAAGGTCTTGTCGGTAACATGAAAAAGTGCTACAAAGCTTGTATAAAGATATTTGAACTTTTGTGATTTTACAGTTTTCTTGTTCTGATTGTCTTCAATCTTATTACCGTTCTTCTCATAGAACGCCGGTTTAGACTTAGATTCCATGGCTCTCTTGTCACTCTCAGAACTAATCGAGGTTAAGAAAATATCGTTATCATTTTACAAAGCTTTTGTTATTTATCTATGCTCGGAGAGTAAAATGTCAAACCAATGGTGTTCTGCACAATTTTGCAAACTTTTAAGTATTTATTGAAGACTCAGACCTATGAAAATATCGATCAAGTTTGCCTATTTTTTTCCTCTCAAGTATGACTTTTAACTTTTATTTGCTCCAAGTTGAGAGATCATGAAAAATCCCGTTGCCGATGGGCACGATTTCAAAAAAAGCTCTGGACATCCTGCATCTTGCAGTACAGGTTAGCACTTTGAATGTATTATTTTCGGCATTCATGATCATCTTAGAAATTGTTGTATTATTAGCATTAGAGCTGCATCAAATGAATAATAGATCAGTAGCCATGGCTTTTATCCTCAGTTAGGCTCAAATTTTGACAAATGTGTGAAATTGGGAAGGAACTCAGCTGTTTAGTGAGGTCAGACAAAAGCACTATGTCTCCAAAGAACTGATTTTAAAAGGATTTTTCGATAATGTCTCCTGAGTATGCTCTCCTGTTACTCCAATGTGTGGCAAAAGAGGATTTTTCCTTACAATATCAATGCATTTTTATACCAGAGAATTGAGTGAAAAATATAAAGTAAAATATAAGCAAAGAATTGACTTTTGGATCTGAGGAAAGTTGAAAGCTGCAAAATAAATGTAGATAGCTTTTCTAAAGCATCAAAGAGTATTTGACGGTAGTACTGTGTGTTCCTACCAGACCTGTCCTGTATACAATTTCATTCTACAGCTGCGTATGTACGCGTTTTTTCCTCTTTAATAGTATAATCAAGTTATTTTCTGGAGGTAACACTAAACTGTTTATATAAGCACTCGCGCTTTATTGTCAGCCCAACCAAACAGTGAAGCATATCCTACTCATACATCAACCTTAACTTCGCGCTATTGTCGGCTGAACCTAACAATAATCGGTTTATGGGACTTATTCAGCATGTAAGAAACGTTCCCGCTGCTGTCATCCGAGCTAAACGATAACGTATTCACGCGACCTGTTCAACATTTGAACTTTAAAACATTTCCCGCTTTTGTAAGCTAAACCAAACAAAGAACTGTTTACGCAACTTATTCAACAGTCGCACGTTGAAAACCTTCGTGCTGAGCATTGTTGTCGGCCGAGCCAAAACTATTCATGCGATTTACTAAATATTCTAGTCAAGAAAGAATCCTTCATAAGTAGCTGCAACAACGATTGCAAAAAGGAAAGCAATTAACGATTTCAAAAAGGAAGCCTGAAAAAAAATTCAGGTCCTACTACCAATTGAGTAACGAAGCCACTTGGTCCCAAAAGGTGCAAATTTGTAGCTATCTTTGTCCTGTAATTCATTTTCCTCAATTTTGACGTCGCTTTCGATTTCTGGCATTTGTCTTCCTCTGTTACTTGTATTTACTCCCGTTTTTTTATCGAGAGTAATTGCAACCGTATACTCTGAAATAAAATTTGCGTGTTGGAACAAATGACAGTTTTTTTTCACAACAATTCAAACACACTGTTGTGATGAGATCTGGGATCGATTTTCCTGGAGTCACAAATTTCAAACTGGTTCCAATTGATAAAAATTTCCTGAAACTTCAGTTAAAAATATCGAATGCAAAAGAAAGTTTCCAGAATCTTATCTTGAAAATTCTTGCCAAGTTCTGGAGGTCGTACATTTTTCGGAAATTTGGAAACTCAGACAATAAACTCACCCTTTCATACGTAATGTGGACGACCTAAAGAAGCATCAACACAACCTTGTGAAGTTAATTCTTTCACAAATCTTTAACATTGCGAATATCACTATCAATTAGAGGATCATCTGTTGATCCAATACCAGATTCTTTACAGTAACATCATGAGAACTTTAGGCACTGCAGGCAGAAATATTTATGAGAACTTGAAAGTGAAAGGGTTAAAAGTGAAAGTCGGTATTTATTTCCCAGTTCAGCTCCTTAATCTCTCGCTTTGGCGTTTTCCCAGAGTGTTCGTTTTCTCAGAGAAATTCCATCTCAATCAAATTAAACCAAGAGATTATATGATCCCTTGATTAAACGGATTGAATAAAATGAAAACAATAGACAACATCCATTAAAATGGACTCTTGCTTTTCCGAGTGAATCACGGGAGGCAAGGATTGGTTCAAGAAATATTAGCTACATGCTACTGTGGCAGTGAATAGGAAGAGAAGGGAATGGTAAAAAATTGTAGCAGTTTTGAGTTAGTGCTAGTTTTGGGAACTGAGTCTGACCTTAAGACGTCGCTTTGTTTCACCTTTGCAATCAAGTGAAGCCATGATAGTCGCAAGTAAGCTGCAACTTTAGCAAATGCGGGATTCGAACTGGTGCCTACTCATACTAGTTATGCATTATTACCAATTGAGTAAGGAGGCTGCCCGCTGGGAGCGAGGTTAGCAGATTCTAACTCATTGCCAATTATGTTGCGTCATATTCCACCATGGGAAAAAAAAAAACCCTCTAAAATTGGTATCGATCCCAACGTATTGTTTTGTGTGGCTTCGTATCTGGAAAGCACGGGTTCGAATCTCGTCGAAGCCTGATTGTTTTTTCAGGATTCTGTTTCAATTGTGCAATTAAAATTTTCGCTCACCTGCAAGGGTTATGGCTTTATTTGATTTCAATCCGAAGGTCAGATAAACTTTACTTCATTACCAGTTGTTTCACATTTGTATTGAAAGTAACTTGCTTTCTGAAACTTAAATCCACAAATTTTCTGACCCCTAACACATAATGCAACAGAAAGCTACACTCCAGTTAGTTCTCTTGAGATATGTCGTGATAAAGTCGTATTCTAAATACCGATTGGCAAAGGCCTGGCTTTGGCAGCATGTTACATGACGCATGGGTTTTTCTCCCTGAGAAGGAACAACTAAGACTATAGTTTTTCCTTCTGTTGTTCATTTTACTTAGAGTCTCGTATGGAATACGTTAGCGGTAAAACTAAATTGTACTGCCAGTATGTGTCTTTGAATTAGTGTATTTAGACCAGTACTAACTGAAAAAGACATGCAAATTACGCCTCGTTGTTCCTGTTGCAAAAATGATGCACTTATTTCAAGGTCGTGGCCATCATCATGTTTTGAGTAGCAACAAGAAGGCAGGTATCATTGTAAGTAAGATATGTAATTTTAAGGACTGAAACATTCGCTTTTTAAATCCTAGGCCGTCTAAATGAAATTCGGCACAAAGGACGATGAATCAGCAAAATATTCACATGATACTTGTTAGGGAAGCCATTTTCAAAAACTGATTGTAGTTGTTGATCTAGCTTGCCAGTGACTCGACATTAACTTGGCATTTCCATCTTCCCAAGTGGGGAAAACTAATGATATATCTACGTTTCATCTCAGAAGCTTACTTTTTTGAAATCATTCACCGGCATGGCACTCAAGGATAATTCCTTTCTTTCCACCATGCAAATGCAACATGTTAAATGCCAACACCATTTCCATCTTCCGTCATAACTTTGATAAATTGACTTAATTGAGCGCGTGCTCCTCTATCAAGCAATAATTTTATCCGGCGACTTGAAAACGCGGCCACATATTGTGTTATTGATTTAATTAGCTCGCACAGTTATGAAAAAGAACAAATGATTTACAGGTAATTTACTTAAAAAAGCATTCTTGACCTCGGTGCCATTAAGCGAATGTCATAAATGAGCTATTTGATTATCACAAGTTTTATTCTAGAGAGATGTCGTCCTTTTGAACTGTTTCAAAAGAAACCTTACTCCCAACCATTTATATTATATATTCCGTGACATTTGATTGTACATTTTGTGACACAGCATACTCCTATTAGGGCGGAGTAGAGTATAAGAGCCCATAAAATACCATGTACTATCAAGCAATAAATCAATTGATCAATCAAGCAATCCAGGTCGGAGTGTTTGACGATTTCACTTCCGGACACAGATATCATATGACAGTTTAGGAACAGGATTAAGTCTTTTTGGTGGTTTTATCTGCATTTAAGAATACTCGCTAAGATGCAATTAAAAGGAAATGTTTTAGAATTACCATTAACTGATTTAACAGCTACGCCCCAGTAGCTTGATGCGGCATCTTATCAGAAGGATTATCTCAGTTTACTTCACATTGCAGTATTCATTGTGTATTGACACGAACGGACATCTAGAAAGTTCATTGCAGGCAGCTAGTGTAATATTCAATAACACCAATGAAAATTGTTCCTTGAAATGTTCTACCGCTGATTAAGTAATCATAAGGAAATTGTATACAAAACAGCCAAAGACACACACGATTGCTGGTTATTGTATGCAGCTGCACAAAAATCATTTGTTTTGGGTGAGGACCGACAAAAAGAAAGAAGAATTAAAAAGAAACTCTTTAGAAAATGTCTGTTAGTAGTAGGGTTTTACCGAAGCTGACTTTACTAAAACCTGAGTGCACTCGCTTCACTTTTTTAATTACCTTTTAAACCGCCTCCTTCGCTCTCCTCATAAGAACTGACAAAAGAGCATATGTTGTTGCTTTTTTTAACTAGGAAATACATATCTGCGGAAAAAAAAAATTATCAGCAACAAGCAAACCTCATCTGTTGTCAAATCGTAGCGGTAAGAAATTCTTATCGCATGAGACAGCTCAACGCTTTGATTTTATCGAAAATTTCCTAGATTGGGGCCAGACATACTCGTAGAAAAATTCATATTTCCATTCTCAAACTCGCACGGAAGGTTAACGATTTGTTAGACCAGACAATCTACCTTTAGAGGAAGTGAAAGACGACTTCCTAAACTAGAAAACAACAAACTTTAAGGATCGACGTTCAATTCGTTTGAAGATGTGCAGGTTCGTGAGAACTACGTAAGTGTACTGTAAGAATTTGAGATAAGTTATCAACCTAAATCTTAGGATTCATGATCAATTTATGAAAGTGTCAGCTAACTAATCTTCAGAGTTACGGATCAAAGTAAAATTAAGAATTTTTCCTGCTGTTTGACATGTAAAGTCTGGTAAATGCATTATATTTAGTATAGTACATCATTGGCCTCCTAGTGATAGATTTCCCTTTGTTAGATGCGTGAATGGCAATGAATATTGCAAAGCCAATAAAAGGACGTTTAGAAATTCACTCTGAATTGCTAGAAGTTAATGGATAATGAGCTCCATGGTTACTGTTTATTATAATAAATGATTTCGACACGCCTTAATGCAGACGACACAAACAGATTCTCTCAACCAAAATGGTTGCTCTTTCCCAGTTCCTAAGTTTCACGCAAGGAATTTACGGTGCAGTACGCTCAAAAATCTCAAAAAGTTATGCCTCAGTACACACATATTTTCATTGCCTTGCGAGAAAATGGTTGAGAACCATTTCGTGCCATTAATATTAATAAAAGAAATGGAATTTAAAAAGTCTAAAAGCGACTTTATAACTTAAATATAAAAGAAATCAAACACAGATACTCCAAACATTTTATTTAAATATAACTTAAGAAAAAAATAAGAAAGAAAAACGTTGGCAATTTTCCGGGGACTCTAACCTTAAGCTTCTTCAAGCAGTTTTTTTAAATCCATCCATAAAATTCCGCGTTATCTTGCTCAAACAGTTATGATGACTACAACTGTTTTAACATTTGTAGACATCATTAAAAAAAAAAAAAAAAAAATTAAAAATCATTAGAATGAAATTATTCCCTTGAGCAACATTTTCCTCCGTTCACAAGCAGATGCTATCAGGTCTTTGTCGATCTTGTGTTTTACATACGTCATCGCTGAGTTGTTCGACAGGCAGTTCATTTATTTGTTTGCTTTGATACAGGAGGCGAATTACCTTGCAGCTGTTTCGTGGCATACTTACATTTTGGCGGTGCAGACGACTGACTCGTTAATTATAATAATATTTACACTTTTCTGAGCGTATCAAACTTTCCACCGTTTCCAGAGTGAATTTATCTTTTTATTATTCAAATGCACAAAGTAGATAAGAAACAACGTGTAAGTCGTGTAAAAATATCCTGCGATATTGGACAGGTGGTTAAAAGTTTTGTACTGTAAAAAAACCTGCTTGACAGGCCGGCTACGCTTCTTTTTGTTGACTGGCAGCGTTTTGATTTTCAAACTGTGCGGAAGATTATTAGAATTCTCTGCTGGGGTTGTCTATGCATGAGATCAAATCATTCACAAAAGATGATTGGAGAATTTCTGTATGGGACTGGGTGGAAGAGAACGAATACAGAACATAAACTCAGATAGAGAAAAAACTGAGAAAACGAAGCAGAGAGGTTTAAAACTGTTCAAAGAATTTTTGCGACGAAAAGAACGAGGAAATTAAACATGTATCTTTAGTAGCTTCTTCGCCCGTTCCACGAAAATACAGAGGATTATCAACCCTCACGCTTAAAATGCCTTGTTTCAAGTATCGAGAATTATTATGCAATGTGCTTCTTAGAGTACGAATAACGCGCGAGACGAGTACAAAAATCACGTAATATTTGTACTCCAAAAATATCCACGAAATTCGCCCACACTGCAATAAGAATTTTCCGTGTTAGATAATAAATCTCTTATATATGTATATGTAAAGTTTTTTTTTTGAGAACGTAAAACCTTAACGTAGGTGAAATGTTTTTTTATAATTAGGTGAAAGTTCGAAGAAGCATATCATCGCTTCTCATGCCAGTGAGTTAAAGCGAAAGCTGATAACTCTAGCTACGGTTCAAGTCCTTAATCGCTCGCTTTGGCAATTTACCATAAGTATTCGTTTTCTCAAAGAAATTGTATCGCAATCGAATTAGACTGATTGGATTAAATCAAGACAGTTAAGGGAATAACTTTTAAAGTGGATTCGAGAGTATGAATGAATCACGTATGGCAAAGATTGATTGAAGAAGTATAAGTTTTATGCCACTGTGACAATGAACAGGAAGCGAACGAACTGCATAGGATTGGTTGATTTAAAAAAAAAAAAATGAAGTCTATCTTGAAGAAGCCTAGCTTCACCTTTGTATTGTAAATCTATCTGCTTGTTAAGAGTTAGGACATAAATCCAGAGAGTTTGAAAGGCCTATTTGGTCAGTTGAAAATCTAACTGCAAGAACTGAAAGGACTGAAGCATTCGTTCTTAAAATCTTAGACCGTTCAAAATTCGAATCAGGTAAATATTATCATAATAATTTTTAGGGAAGCCATTTTTATAATTTGCATATAATTTTTGACCTAGCTTTTCATTGACTCGACATTGACTTGCTATTTGTATCTTCCCGAACAAAAAGGAATCTAAAACTGAGACACAGTAGTTTGGAAAAGCGAATTTCACAGAACACTGAGTAGAAAAGAAAATTATAGGCTACCGCGAGCTTGGAATATGTCAGATAAACTGAGCGTTCTTTATTCTGAAATACCATCGAAAAACGTTCCGAAACGTTCAGAGTTCAACTTCTCTCCCGTGCAAGTGATGATATATACTGCGATCTTCTTGCTGTTTGCACAATTACTGAGTGTAGCGTGCAAACCCTATGTGGTGAAAGTTGGTAAGACTAAGCAACTCAGAATTGAACAGCTGTAGCAGTAAATGAGGTAAACGTTTCACGGAAAGCCCTTTGTTTGAAAAAGTATAAATGAATAAGATCTAAGCACGTAAGTTTAGATCTCTCGTGATAAACTGCAAATTGCATACCAAGCAGTCAGATGTTACATACCTACTCCTTGTGAGTATCGAATTGTAATTCTTTTGGTGTAATATTTTGGATGCACGTACCTCGATGCGAAAAAATAGTTTATTGACGACGACCTTGGTGGTAAGTTCTTATATAGGGTGCAAGGACTGCACCTACTGCTGATTGCGTGTAGTTTTATGCACACTTGTCATAGTAGTCAATTCCTTCCCTTATATCCAGAGACAGCACTAATGGTGTCAATTTTAAAGAGAATGGCCGTCACGAGGGTCCCGTTCAAGACTGCTTATCCGTGGCAGTAAATGAGGAAATGTTTAATTGGATAACGCGATTTTTTTAAGAAAAGATGAAATTCCTAATTGGATAACAAAAAACCGTTAGGGCTGACCTTTGTTTGAATACATCATGCAAGCACGTGAGAACTGCATATAGCGTAGAAACAAAAATTGGGATAGATTTCGTTATCAGGCATATGATATGTTAATCTTATATATCTGAAATGATATAATAAGGCGTACTTTCGTGTAGTCTTAAGAACCGATATACAAGGCATCTTATTGGAAATGATTCATCTCGTTAAATATTTCCAACTGTTCAATATCTTAGTGTAGCCATTGCAAAATACGTCGCTGGCCTACAAATGATTGATATCCTTCCGCCAGTTGCATGAATAGCTATGATATGGCTATGTAAATATGTTCCTTCAAATGTAATTCGTTATTGCATGACCAGGGGCGATTAATAGTCTTATAAATTATTGTTGAATCAAAGAAATAATCTCATTTACTATCATTCATATATAGATTACAAACTCTTGACTAAAGACGAGAAACATCGGCCTATTTTCAGGAGCTATTTTCCTAGTGACTCAGCAAATGACAATCAATCAATCTTGCAAAAATGGCGATTTTCCAGGTCACCTGAGGCTATGCGAGTTAGCAAAGTTCAACACAAATTAAATCAAGTTCATGTCACCAACTCAATCAGTCTGTAATTTATATCACGTATCAAGAGAGAGGAATTAGACGTACGGTAAGTAATCAGATTATGCTGCCACATCGGAAAAACAGAAGGTGGACAGGTCCTTTTCTTCGCTCCTGGGAAAAAGAAGATGAAAAATTACGCGTTTCACAATCTTGGGACCTTTCTTCGTAAAATTCTTCACCGAGGGACCATTTCAGGAAATTTTACTTTCTTTCAAACTTGGAAATGCAAAGTATTATGAGGCTATAACAAACATCTTATGCATATCGTGCCATAGCTATAAACTGATTTTGCTCCTCTCAAATTACTCTGACGAGCTACTAGTTAATGTAATTTCATGTGGCGACGTTAAAACACAGCCACCAATTGTTTAATCGATTCCATTACCTCGAAAAATTAAAACAAATGATTTTCAACTATTAAACAGCTTGTGTTCACCTTCCCGCCATTAAGCAGATGCCGTATGCTCTTTGAGGATCTCGTGTTTGATTCTAGAGAGTTATCGTCCGTTACGATGTTTCAAAAGAAACTTTAATACCTGCCATTTGGTTATTAGCTTTGATAAGGCGAGAGCACATATCTTATGACTACATGTAGGTCATGGCATACTCAAATTAAGATGCACTGAACTGCAATGACAGTAATCACACCATCAATCAATCAGTCAATCAATCGATCCATGTATCGATCAGCAAGGTCAGCGTATTTGACGAACCCGTTCACTTTACTGTTAAATAACAGGAAGGAGTCTACCTGACGGGTTTTATTTGCGATTGAGATAGCTCGCGAAGATTGGAATAAGAGAGATATGTAAAAAAAAAATGTTTCATGTGTGTTGATGACTGATGACAGCTATACCCCAGTATGCAGCATCGTATAGAAGGGATACCTCAGTTCATGCCACATTGTAGTAGTCATAAGATTGTATTTAAGACACGAACGGAACTGAGGTATGTAATATTTAATCATTCTGGACACTGACACAATATTTTACGAAAAGTTCTACATTTGAAAAAGTAATCATTTGGATCAATGCTCAGTGATTACGTAAGTTTGTACATAAGTTGATTTCAAAACAGCCAAGAGTCACATAGCTTCTACTTATTGATTGCCGGGTAGTGTATCCAGTTTTATCTAGAGACGCGAAAGAAATTAATCTTTTTTTTTTTTTTATTCTCGGGGAGGGCCGTCAAAAAGAAGGAAGAAATTAAAAGTAGCTCTTTGGAGAAATTATTTTGGTACGGTTCTATCAAAGCTAATAGGACTTCATACTGGGTGCATTCGATCAATTATCTTTTCAATTGCCTCCTTCACACTCCGCATAACAACCGACTAAAGTACATATGCCTTATGTAACTGAAAATAACCTGCGATATAAAAAAAAAAAAAAAAGAACAACAAGTGATAGATTCTCCTTCATCAGTTGCATGAAAATGAGGCAATGAATACTGCAATGCAAATCAAATGGCATTGAGAACTTCCCTCTGATACATTTATTACTATTATTATTATTATTATTATTATTATTATTATTGTTATTATTATAATGAGGAGCCATGTGGCTGTTTTACCATTAATACTTGGCACTTCATAACAGATTGATGGAAATGTCATCATCCTTACTGCAATCCGTTCCCTTATCAGGAACTCCTGAATGCAGACGGCACGAACCAAAATGGTTGCTCTTTCTCAGATACTGGATTCAATAAAGGAATCCTTAGTGCCTTAAATCTCAGAAAGTTATGCCTCAGTGAGCATATAGCTTTACTGTCTCTTGAGCAAACGGGAAGCAATGTCGCCCTATTAACGAGAACAAAAGAAATGGAATTAAATGAATCTAAAAGCGACTTTGTGCGTCAATCAATAAAAGACATTAAACACCGAAATTCCACACCTTTTTGCTTTAAATATAACTCGAGAAAAAGTAAGAGATAAAATGTTGGCAATTTCCTGGGAATCTAACCTTTGCTACCTCAATCAGTTTCCATCAATCCATCTATCAAATCATGCATTATCTCACTCAAACAGTTACGGTGCCTACAGTTGTTAAAATCATTAGAAGGAGTTTTTTTCCTGTAGACGACATTTCTCGACCTTTCCTTCTCCGTTAAGCGGATGCTGTCAGGTCTTTGTCGATCTCGTGTTTTACACACGTTATCGTTGAGTTTAGTTTTGAAAGAAATTGCATGAAATTGTTTGGTGGAGGAAAATAATTACTTTACAGCTATTTATGAACACTATTTATGAGTGGATGCCTCAAACTGTTAAAAGTGAGAGACTGACCACTAACATGCTTAACCTAGTGAGTCATTCAGTCAGGCGGTCAATCTATCAAGGGATCAATCAATATTTTTTTTTGTGTGTGAAAGCGTCTGGTGAATTTACCCTTTATATCTTTGCTAAAGGTTCATGCATGAAACCATAAAGATATTGCTAAAGACAAAGAGCCCATTGTCACCACCACGGTGTACCGGATCATTGCAAACGAACAATGGTTTCCATTGATTCAATGTACATTATATTCATGGCGCAGAATCGCCTAAATCACTGTCACAATTTTTTTTAAACATTTCCTTAACCTCAGTCTCAACGTTAGTGAAGATTGCTATAGAAAAAAATCTCAGCATTAACGAAGGAGTGGGTTGTTTCGATAAACTTCACGAGGGTTGCAATTAAGGTGGCTCAATAGGGTTTCGATACAAGGAATTGATATCGCAAGTGACTGCATTTGAGACAAACAATGATAATGCATTGGTAATGTTTTTCCCCTTCCACAGCCTTTATTATGTTATGGCTTGGGTATTCTCAATGGAAAATTTCTGTATGGATCAATACTGGCAAATTATAATTCTCAGTATTATGATTACTACGTTTGCTTTTATTTTGATTGAGGCTGTTATAGCTCTTTGTCTTATAGCACTGATCTTTTAAATCTCGCATACGAAAGATATTTCTAGTATGATATTTGAGGAACAACAGATCTCGAATAGCGGCATTATCTGATCTCATCTACTATACAAAATTCCCGATGAGAACGGAATTAGAGTTATTAGAATAAATTACATGCCTGATCTTTGGGGTCACCATTAAAGCATGATAAATACCTTGCAGCCAGAAATAACTCGAAGAACTTTCAGTATGGTCTTTTAAAATTTGGAGAGTATCAAACTAACGGCGCATTTTTGTACGTGTCTGGCCACAATCCAAATGACCTTTCAAATACTTCTTCTTTAGACAGCAGAGCTATTTTAGGTACCATATACGCAATGAATGGACCGCTGAGAAGTTGAACCTTTCATGTTCTTAAGTGGAATACCATTTTCTGTCTTAGGCGTAGAACATTTAAAGTTTACATGGCTTGAAACAGGGGATTTTTTCGTCTACTTTTTTTTCCCTTTGCTTGGAGGTGAATTGTCAGATTGTCGCTATGCACATGACTTTAAACTTTTGAGAGTTTTTCAAGCAGACCTTGTCTGCTTTACAAAGTCTGAGGACTACATTTGACCAAAAGTTCGCCATTAACGGACTTGTCGGGCAAAATCGACTATCAATGTAAAATTAAGGAAACGTTATGCCTTCCAAACTAAAGCCAGCTTCGACACCGATTTTCAACGATGTTCGATTTTTCACTGGTTTTAACTTAAGCTGATATCTCATTGTCAGATTGTTACCAAACTCCTGAATTTACAAGTAACCTATCTATCTCTGAGTTTCACGCTTTTCTAATTCCGTTCTTGTCGTGCGGTCTTGAAAGCTGACAACATTTCTGTAATAAGAGAACTGCTGTTCCTTCCTGTATCATACAAGACATATCCATTGTACATGCAATTCTTTGATGGATCGATACCTTACAATAACACAGAGAATGATAGTGGTGTAAGTTTTAATGGGTAAAAAAAAAAATAGGGAACACATGTTATAAACTTCGCGAGACGAGTTTTGACATAAATCTTACGAATAAATAGAAGACTGAGATTATTCAACTTGAAGCGATATTATTGTCTATCCTCATGGCGCACAGTAGCCAACATATTCTTTTTAGATTCCCTTAACTTCATTAATTTTTTAATTTTTTTTTTTGCATTAATGGATTAATGGTTTAAAATGGTTGCTTCCCGTCTGCTCAAGAGTCAATAAAAATTTATGCTTATACTGAGAAACAATGTTCTGAGATTTTGAGCGTGGGATTCCTTGTGCGAAACTTGATAAATTATTTGTAATATTGAGCGCCATTCATGCATCTAACGAAGGGAAATCCATCATTTGGAGGGCATTGATGCGCTGTGAAAATACTACGATCAATATATCAAAGAGCAAGAAAGATAAAACAATGCTTTGTTCCATAGCTCTGAAGATTAATTACCTGACACTTTCCCCATTTAATCGTGGATCTCAAGACTGACATCGATAACCTATCCTAAACTCTTATACTACACTATATTCAGTTCTCACGAACTTGCATGTCCTCAAGCAAACGTGTCCTTATCCAGTAAAGAATATTCTCTATCACTGCCACAAAAAGTGTCTACTCTAACAAATCGTTAACTTTCCCTGCTTAAGTTTGAAATTGAATAGATTAATCTTAAAATATATTTCGCAGAGCTGCATTCGGCAAGAATCTGGATGTGACAGACAACAACCATCTAAAACATTTAGCATCAAACTCTTCATGACTTTCACCCATGGCATTGTTGATATAATCAAAGAGTTAAGCTCTGTCTCAAGAGATAAATAATCTCTTATTGCGTCTCACAATTTGAGAGCAAAATAGGTCTGTTTTTAATGGCAGGTGTGTATTTCTAAGGTACATAAAACAACAGCATATGCACCTTTTTCAGTTCTTGTACAGAGTGCAAAGGAGGTGGTTTAGAGGTAATTAGATGAATGAGGCGAGTGCGCTTAGCATTTACGATCTGTTTTGGTAAAATTTACTAGGTGATATTTTCTTACAAGTTTCTTCTTCTTCTTCTCTTTCTTTCTTTTTGTCGGTCCTCACCCCGTAAAATTTATTTTTGCGACTTTTCTGGAAAACGCTGCAAGCAATACCAGGCAATCAAAGAGTAGTAGGTAAGTGAGATCTAGCTGTTTTAAATACAATAAGAGTTGTTTACAAATTTTTATTAACAATGAGCATCTATCCTAATGATTGCTTTGCCGATAGTATAGCTTTTCATAAAACACTGCGTCAAGGTGCAGAGTTGTTTAGCATTAAATTGGTGGTTTCAGTATAAGCATTTTAGATTTCCATACGGTAATGAATAATGCCGCTTGTGAATTGAATTGTTGCATTTCTTTCAGTCCTAATACAGTACTGCATCGAGCTACTGAGGTATCGCTCTGTAATGTTGATTCTTTAACATTAGATATTGCATATTTATTCCTTATTCTTCTGATTCCAATCTTGGCCAGCTATCTTAAACTTAGATAAAACCCACTAGAAAGACCAAGTCCTGTTCCTCGACTGTCAAGTGAAAAATGTTTGTGAAAGTTAGTTCATAAAATGCTCTGACTTCAAAAACTGATCGGTGTATGGATGGATTGATTGACTGATTAATTGATTGCTTTATGATATGATTGCGTGGCCCTCTGACTGTCATTACAGTTCAGTTCACTTTTATTTCGGTGTGCCATAGCATAAATGTAGTCCAAGATATGTGCTCTCGCTTTTTTAAAGCTAATAATCATTTGACGAGAATAAAGGTTTCTTTTGAAACGTCTCAACGGACGAAAACTCTATAGAATCAGGCACGAGATCCTCAAAGATTTTTTGGCATCTGCTTAATGGCAGAGAGATGAGGACCAGTTGTTTAATTAATTTAGTTGTAAATCATTTGTTGTTTCAATTGTGAGAGCTAATTGAATCAATGAAACAATTGGTGGTTGTGTTTTCATACTGGCAATAAAACTACAGTAGTAGTTCGTTAGCGTAATTTCAGAGTAATCTTCGTCATGACGGAGATGCGTGAGGTGTTTGCAGATAACATGATACTTTCGTCGCATTAAGTGTTGTCAACTGATCAGATGGGCCTTTGAAAACATCTGGATTTAGACTACGTTTTCAGCAAGCAGCTAAATTTACTATGCAAATGAGTAGTGTTTGGCAATGAAAAATATTTCATTTGACCCCTGGATTAAAATCAAAGAAAGCGACTATCCTCGTTGGTAGGGTGCTATTTTAATTGCAAAGAAAAAACCTAAAAAAAATTTTCAGTCTTCGACGAGATTCAAACCCGTGCCTCCCAAATACGCAAAGCCACACGTTGGGACCGAAACCGATTTAAGAGGGCTCTTCCCGTGGAAGAATGTATATGGCACAACTGGTAATGACATAAAATGAACTAGTGTCGCTTTGCAGTTCAGTTGTTAGTAGCGCCCAACACGTCTAACTGGGAGGCTCTAATTCGAGA
Organism: Stylophora pistillata; assembly: GCF_964205215.1. NCBI lineage: Eukaryota > Metazoa > Cnidaria > Anthozoa > Scleractinia > Pocilloporidae > Stylophora > Stylophora pistillata. The sequence goes on from NC_142529.1 coordinate 18,263,811, forward strand.
AAAAATCTTCCGGAAAAAACCTTACCACTATACTTTTTCTGAAGAGTCTTGTGAACTTTCTTACCTGTCGTCACCATGAGATTATTTTTATCTTTTTGCAGCCTTTGTGAATAACACTGCAAACGTACAACACCCGTAGAATTACAATGAGGGGCAATCAACAAGGAAAGAGTATGCAGCGTCTGGCTGTTCGATATTCTATTTGCAATGTAGAGAAAGTTACTTGCTTATATCCTGTGCTTCCTTATAACATAAATCGCGTAAAGCACGCGCTCCGAAGAAGCTCAAAAAGCTAGAGTTCGGCCGAAATAGCTGACAAAATGCCGTATTTCATGTTTTTCCAGGTATCGACCTCTTTGGGGAAACGAGCTCTTGTGGAAGCAACAAAAAAAGAGTCGAATTTGGATAGTCTTGAAACTCACAAGAAAAATAGTAACCATCTTTGAAGGGCTTTGTAACCTAGTTTTTTAGCGGATCTCCGCTGTTCTGAAGCTGTTCATCGTATGGAGTGTGCTAATTTTGATTCCGATCTTACGAATCATGCATGTGTGCATAATTCTAGTTAAATACATTTTCCTGTTGCTCAATAATATCTTTAAAGTCCTTTGACTTCCGAAACATAGTAATTCTTTATTTGTAAATTAAAAACGCTAGTTCCAATTGAAAATGTGTGATAGAGCCTCATTAGGAGCATTTTTGAGGTGGGAATTGAGAATTGAAAGTCCCTCATTAGCATATGCAGCGCCCACGACATCAACTACTGACTGTCGTCGATTTCTCGGCATGTGTATCATTTCATTTTGAAGCCTTTTAATTTAAAGAGGCTGAAAATTGTACCCATGGGGCTTTCATGCAACTCTTAATCTTCCAGTTCAAGCAGACTACAAGAGTTGAAATGAAATATGAGCCGGGTTACAGTAGTATATGGAAGCTAATGAAAGCTTATTGCTTGCACAATCATAGGATGGGATAAAATGATTGACAGGTGAGTTTTAAAGTAAAAAACAAATGTCATATGAGATTTAAAGATTGTATTCACCTTTCGTAATATCCAAAGTTCAATGACTTATAAATGAAATTCACCTTGAGAAAAGATAAGCTTTGAAATCTGGTTTTGAATTTCATGATTCATCGCAAAATTCCAAATTCGGATATAAAAATCTACATCCAGATTTCTCAATCGAAGCACCATATAATTTATTTCTGCCTGCTGTTTACTTCACTCTGACAATATGACATATGTATGATGCATCATCCTCGCAGTAGAGGAATCACCAAATCATTCATATATTCATCGTATCTAATATGACATATCGTAGCTAAATTGACTTCATACTGCATAACTACTTCTTCCTCCAGGTTCTGCTACGTTAACTCTAACATTTTTTGCGACTTTTCAAATTCTACCATCAATGCGTGGATTTCCAATCAAGAACACTGCAGACTGCTTGAAAGAAATAATGAAGGGACTCACTCAAGTTCGATTTGAGGTTAACATTCTCACAGAGAACAGAACCTCGTGTATACGTAAGTATGATAGTCTTCGCTCACATGTACTGATAATTCCCATCTTCTCTTAATTATTACTAACATTGTGTAGCATAGAACCTTATGTGAAGGGAGCCTATTCTGCAGAATGGTGATTTCAATTTATGTTTCAAGGGACCAATTTTATGCGAATCTACAGTACACAATTTTCTGCTTGGAGATCTTATCTTTTAACACTCTCTTCAAAAAACAGCGCAGCAGAACATTGACAAGAAAAAAAAAATAGCATTTTCAAAATGTTTTCGGAACTCACTTGCTTGTCAAAGGTGCAACAATATTTTCTTCGGACCGAAGCCGGTTCTGGAGGAATTGACAGGATGAAGGAGTTTGTTCCAGAAGATGTGAGACAGTGGTTGTGTCTGTGTTTCTGTTTGTTTCAAAAGAATTAATTTACATTTTGCTAGGTAAATAGGGATTACAGTATCATTATTTTATGCAAGTTTGGTTACACTATCATTTTGTATAAACAGATGTTCTAATAAAATTGTAGCCAGGTTTTGGCTCCGATGCTGAAAATAACGTCGTCAAGCGTCAGGAGCTTGAGCAAATTAAACAAAGGTAGCGTATTTTTTTTTTACGCGGTCTAGAAAAACAAAACTTTACATCATTTTTCTTCAAGAAATTCACCGTACAAAAGAAGTGAAAGCAATGGGAACGTGAATGGGGAGGGAAAAACTTTGTTTCTACACTGTTCCAGTGATGCAAGAGGGGTGGCAGTCTTATTTGAGAGTGGTTTGGGCATCAGTGTTCATTCTGCAAGGGCAGAATGCATCTTCTACATCTTCTGGAACAAACTCCTTCATCCTGTCAATTCCTCCATCTACCCAGGGTAGATTTTTGCGCCAATAAAAGGAAAAATTCAGGACGTAGAGTTTTCCATAACAAATTTTATTCTGACGTGGTGGATATGCGAGTGAGTCCGACAAAGAACAGTTGGAATGGACTCTTGACTCGCATGTGGATGTTTTCTTTTGACAAATATGAATTTTTTTCTTTGTTTTCCCCCTTTTTGCAGTATATTACCAACATCAACTGAAACGAAAATTAAAACAGTAGACTTTTTTAGAGCTTTCTTACGGATACGTTTACACCCAATAAGTGAATAGTGATTTTTAAGAGTCATCTCTTATAATGGGTGACTAGTTTGAATCAAAACTTTCGACCTTAGATGTGTGAGTTTTATCTTATGAAGAAATAAAGACATATATCATTTTTCATGGTATGTATTTAATCAAGAGCCTGGCGATTGTGTTGCCATGGCAATCCCCATTAGTCCCATGTGGTCCCACGCTCGAGGATTTTCAATCCTACACTGATTCGTTATTCTCATATCTGCCAATAAAGTTTCTTGCACGCGTTTTTACCAGCATGTAAAGGAATAGAAGTCCACTTCCTGGCCTTTTGGAATTACTGCAATACTGCAGTTGACTGAGATCAGTAGCTCTGTTTAAACACTTAATGTAAAACTAGATTAAGTAAACGACATCATTGGTTCTTCATTTTGTATATCTTACTGTACCAAGGCAATTGTGTCACAAATTAGGATAGATGTTCGAGAACGGAAAAGTTACTTAAGCAATTCTGCCAGGATATACTTAACATTCCAAGGGGCGAAAAGTTATTCAAGATCATCATCATCAACATTATCATCGTCATCGTTTTATTTGCTTTTTAACAATACAAAAAGAAAATTAATCAACAGCATCATAATTAGACGTCGAGGTATTTACGCATTTGGAAAAAAACACATAAGAATACACTCGAAAGCGAAAACTCAAACCGTCTATTTACAGGGATTCCAAGGAAAATCGAAGAATGTTTCCAAAATCGAACCGAGTAAACATCCAAATTTGACTGTAAGACAAGTTTTCTATGAAGAGAAATTACACCTGAGCGAGCGAAATTACAATGCACACTGAATACGATAAAACTTACCGATTGTTTCGAGTTTAGAGGGACCAACAATAACAACAATTCTAGGTAGCAAAATATGCCAGTACAAATGCGAATAGTTTTCTTTTTCGACAAACACTTTGTCGATTTCCCGGAAGTTGACGTAAAATGAAGGCACGCAATGTGAGCTACACCAGGACACGATTACTAGGACAAAATAGCTGAACATAAGTTTCTTGTTTTGTTTTGTTTTGTTTTGTTTTTTATTATTTTTATTTATCTACTTTTCTGGGGGGGAAGGGTGGAAGGGTGGGGAAGGGTTGTTTACGGAACACCGTTACTACACAACAAAACGTCCAATAAGTTGTTTATTGTCCAATACGCCAAATTTTTATTTCAGTGCGGGCGAGTTTCGCGGATATTTATTTACGGAAATTGTGTGACAGAAGTGTGCGTAGCGGAACGAAATCGGCGCGTTGTCGTGTTGCTGCTTCTATTTTCTTCACTAAAGGGAGAAATTTCCTGGTTGTGTAACTGTTTTTCTTCGTTCGATTCATCTAGTAAACTTGGATCTATACTTGCCGACAGTTCTGACCCTTCGTCGTCGGAAATATGACTCAAATTGTCCACCATCTTTTTTTCCGTAACTTCAATCCAATTCTTTGCTTGCGCAATGCGAGAAAACCTTTCTGACTGGTTCTCTGGAGTACAACTACCGCGTGATATTTTTACTCGTCTATGGCGTTAATTGTACTTTACGGAGTGTAGTTGGTTATAAAAAGATGTCTTTAAAATGAAAGAACATCCTTCAAGTCAAATTTTAATATGATATTGTCCCGTTTTTTGGTCACTTTTTTAGCCACTCCGTTCACTCCAGAATCAAGATCTGAGGTTATCTTTGCTAATATTTCACATCTCAATGTTGCTTGACTTGGAAGAAAATGTTGGGATATCAAGACATTTCTCTCACTCGATCAATGATTATTACTTTCTTTACCTGTCTTGCTTGGTATTGCAGTCAAAAATATAAAGAGAGGTTGTAACCGGCCGGAGGGGAGTTGGAATGTAATTCAAGGGCAAGAGGTTATTTTTCGCGCAGTAGGTATTGATGTGGCAAATAACATTGCCGCTATGGCTTAGAGTAACAAGAGATGACAAAACCCTTTTCATAGTTTCGGTTCTCCATCAAAGGGTTCGATGTCGTTGTACGCTGTTTTGTTTTATAAGTTTCAAAAGAAAAAAGAAAACACCTCGGTACACATTATATTTCTTTTATAATTGCAATAATTCACTGTCTGTTGCGAGTTTAATTTCACAGTTCAATCGATATTTCTCTTCACTCGAGAAATGTCTTTACAAGTTGTTTCATTTAAAAGTTGAATACGAACTTATTTCAGCTGTCACATCACATCACTAAGTATACGTGTTAGTGCACTCTTGTCTCTCCTAGTTCGCTCTGTCGAGTTCAAACCGCACACAGTCCTCGTTGGTTACACATAGGGGTTCATGCAGGTAAGATGGACGACATTTCACGACTGACAATAAATTACACGAGATGGCTGATATCTTCTCCGAGATACTTTCCGTAGTAAGTCCATGATAACCTGTCGAATGTGTCTCATTTTCAAGCAGTAAATGATGGGGTACAAAGATGAGTTGAAAAACGTTAGAGTCAGTGAGAAAAGATAAATAAATTTAAAAGCTATACTCGAGCCATAGCTTCTAATAACAGCGGCGCATACAGAAGGCAGATAGCAAACTAAAAACACGAGATATAGGTAAAATATGCCAACAGAGGATTATATAAGGACAGCAGAGTTTGCTATATCACCTGACTGAGCTAGATCTTGGACTTGCATTGATTTCATGTGATTCCTGTGCCGTCGGAAAGTTAAATAAATCCGGATGTACGTTACAAAGATAATAGTAAGCCCGATAGCTGCTCCCACTACATTGATAAGACTTATTATACAAGAGGATCCCCACAGTAATATCAAAGAAACAAATCCACTTAACACCCATGGAGAGATCACTAGAATAACAACACGCTTATGTGTCACAAGCTCCTGGTATCTGAGATGAAGATGAATAGCTAAGAGCCTGTCAACACTTACAGCCACAACACAAAAGAACGAAGCAAGCATAAAGAAATAAGCAGAAATATTCAGTATTTGGTAAGCGTTGCAGCTTGGATTCTTTAGGTGTAACCACTTGACCAGAAAGAAAGTAGAAAGTGGTTGCGCAAATTAACCAGCCCCAAAATCAGAAACAGTAAGACTGAGCAACAATGTTGTTAAATTCTTTGGCAAAGATGAAGTTTTCTTCAAGGCGTACATTAACACAATGTTTAACACGATGGCAGTATAACTAAGAAATATATTGAAAATACAATAGACAATGAGGGTCGACCGAAGTCCTCTCAAGTCGGAAAGAGAGAATAATTGCAGCAGAAAGTGGGTGCACAATGTTCCGTTTATCATGATTAAACCAAACAAGATCTTTATACCTCTCTGTATCAGCAAAGCTAATTTCGTATTTTCGTCTGTGCCATTTTCACATGCATTTTCACTAAAGCTAAGCTATTATTCATGAGAACTCGCCTCCTTATGCGTCCATGAAATTTGATCTAAAGCTTTAAGGTGTCCGTTTTCTCATCTCATTACCCATTAGTAAGTTTCTGGCTGAGTGAAGATGACTCATCAAAGTTTTGAGCTTTGCTTTGGTGGAAGCTTAAACTCCCTCTTCATACGTTTACCTCCTGAGAAAAGGTAACAATATATTTCTTAGGCAATAAACAGAACTGTTTTTTTTCTAAATAAAGAAACTACGTGAAACTCAATATAGGAATTTCCATGGGAAAGTAAATGACAAATAAACTCATTCTAGTCGCACTCTGCTGCAGAAATCCTTACAGAAACCACGATATAAAGGTGAGTAATGAACAGGTGGCAAATTTACATAATCATGGACTCAGTTGATGAAACTAATATTATCTTGTAGCAACCCCTACCGATGCAAGAGCACAATTCCTCTAGAAAGGTAGCCCTTTTATCCATATTTAGTTAAGAATTCAACTAATAAATCAACTGTTTTTTCTCAAATTCAGCCGCTGTTTGTAATGTCGCAAGGTTGTCTAGTTTATTTCCCATTTGTCTTAATGAAAATGACATAAAAGTAATTTTTGTGAATAAACCGGTATATTAGTCTTTTCAAGCATAGTAGTTAGTACATTTACATGTACCAAACTAAAAACAAATAAAGTTATTTTTATTGCGAGTTGAAATCGAATACTACATACGTCACCAGTAGGCACCATCAGCTTAAAAGGTTGGAATTGGTCTTGTTGGGTTTAATTCAATAACGCAAAACATAACAAACAAGTTCTGGTTATTCACATCGAGCACGAGGTCTATATAGGCTTGATGTAAGTAGAGTAAAGTCTGTTTACGAGCCTAGTGGCCCATTAGGCCGGTGCTTAACTCCGGTTTCTGTAGCATGATGCGACTAGGAGTATTTCTACTCCCCCCCTGGATGGGATGCTAGTCCATCGCAGGGTTACCCCCAGCTCTAAATTGTCGGTACCCATTTATATACCTGGGTGAAGAGAGGCACTGTGAGAGTGAAGTGTCTTGCCTAAGAACACAACACAATGTCCCGGCCTGGACTCGAAACCGGACCACTCGAGCTGGAGTCGAAACAGAAGTAACTAAATGTCAATCATTCAATTAATAGAACAGGAATGATAATTTGCCCATTCTTTTTGATGTTGCAAAAAAACCCGAATTTTGCACATCTTAATTTTATTGCAGGAGCTTCCTCTGATAAATGATGAGAAAGAACCTCCATTGAAAGGTACGGAGGTTTGATATCTTCTCGATACTGTTGCAAGCTGCTAAGGTATACCTGTCTCACTGTTGACCCAAGAAATGTTAGTCATATCATTCACACTTTTAATTACGTTGTGATAAAAGGGGAACACATGTTATAAATTTTGCGACATGAATTTTGGCATAAATCTTAAAACAGTTAACAGTACCGATCTAGAAAAGAAAAGCTGCAGATTATTCAACGTGATGCAATGTTATTGTTGTCTATACTCACGACGTACGTTTACTTGAGGTGTGGTTTGCTTGTGCCGAAGCCGTTTTGAGCCTCCTAATCTGATACCCTCGAAATTTTTTTTCAAACACCCGGCTCCACCTCCACTTCCTTCCCGATTGAAAAAAAAGGGAAAGGGGAAATGTTTCAACAATTTTTAAGTGGAATTTGGTGATTTTGGAACAAGACAGTAACTATTTCAATCAGTAAATGATCTTCCAAGTAGATACATTTTACTCCATTTTTATCTCCCGAAACAAGATTAGTTGTATTTCTGAGAGCATATCTAGACATGAAGTGGTCAATAATGGCAGAATTCCACATTTTCTATACCTTTTTTTGTTTTTTTTTTTCAAAACACGCCCATTCTACTGAACCAGTGTTTAGCGGTCGTTAATTCCCCCCTAGTGGCTGCTTTGGAATTACAACCGCGTTCAACTGTTTGTAATCTCCTTTACGCAGTGGTAGTGAAAATAGTTCCAATTTTCTTTCACGCGCTCCTTGCTCGGACCCCTAGCTCGCATATGAAGGAGGGGGACTTTGGAATTGCGGTTTTGACTGTTTTTTGGATCGGCTGTTCGGTTTTTGGGCCAAAAAGGTTCGGTTTTTCGATTTTGATGTTCAGAGCGGTTTGCAGATTTTACGTGTTTTTGCATTCGGTTTTCGGTTTTCGCGATAACTCTGATGCGGTTTTCGGTTTTTCCTTTTTGACGCCTTTAAAGATGAAAATGTAGTGGTTTTGTCAGGTTTGCATGCGGTTTACGGTTTTGCCGCCTTTTTTCGTCGGGTTTTCGGTTTTGGAGGTTTTTTCTCCGGTTTTGGGGTTTCCAAGAGGCCCCAATGCCCCCCTCATGAAGAGAAAGATAATCGCATGCTCTATAAAAAATTTTAATAAATCGATTGACTGACCGACTAACAGAGAGAATAAATGACTGACGTGACCAATCATTGGTTAAATGATTGGTGAGGCTTGTGATTTCGTAGCCTCTGATTTTCGGCTCTAAGTGTTTGCCCAGTATCGCAAAAATACAAGTATGCCACCAATACTGAAGTAAAAAGATCCTTTAGTATACTCTAAACAAGTGAGATAATATGCCTCAAAAGGATGATTTTGACTCATTTATTCCTGAAACAATAACAATAAACAGGAGTATATTCCGGCTAATTACTCAGACGTAAATAGCAAGGAATATTCGGGGATTAATTAGCCAATCGAAGTGCACCTTGAATGACATCCACTGTCTTAGCATACACTAACTACCAGTGATGAGTAGAGCATCAGCTTCCCATTGATTGATTTGGCTTCCAAAGCTGGCTTTGTTTGTCAATTCATTACGTTTATTTAATTTTACAATGATAATCGTTTTTTCTCCACGCCAAAATGTTGACGTCTACTGTATCCGGTGGTTTCGAGATGGTATTGATAGCTGATATTTGGTCAGATACAGTCTTCAGACTTTCAAAAGCAGAAAATATCAATTGAACCGCTCTCTCTCAACCTAGTTTGGAATATCTGTTTATGTTGTTAAGTTATGCAAAGTGAAGAACTTTAAAGTCATTTACCCAGTCCAGTTTAACATAAAGTATCTAGGCTCGGTCAATTTGCCGAAACGGCCACTGAAACATGGTACACTAATACTTCATGTGCGGTTATGATAAAAGTCTATGTTGAATGCTTGTCAAGTCACGCGTGAGAAACTTCACTGGCATATATCGAAGATAAAAACCAGCTGAAGGATGTGGAAATCCTCGAGTGTAGGAGGTTTGTGAGCTGGTGGGTTGCCATGCCGACACTATCGCGGGCTATTGACGTCACTACATCGATATTAAATAGCAGTCTTTTTCTTTAGAAGGTAAAACTTATATACCTAAAGTTAAATTCCGTGATAAAATCTTAAATCGCTCTATTGATTTTGGTAGCTCTTAGATCCTATAGCTTTAAAAATCATAAATAAAGGTAAAAAATGTACTAATAATAAAAAAGGTACATACACATCCAGCTAGTAACTTATTAAGTCTTTACCTCTGGAATTAAAAGTGGTTGAAACAAAGTAGACGATCTTTTTCTTGTCGTGTAGACTACTTCCTAATGTTTCAAAACGATATGTATTGGACAGATGTAGATTTTATCCATGTAGACTTAATCAAGTGCATAAACTGCAGAGTAAGATATTAGAAAACTGAATGAAGAGATCTTTGGGTTTAAGTTCAACAGCAAGCGAACTAATTTTTGAAATGTGGCAGTTTAAAATCATGGTTCATAAAGTATTATAAACCAAAACAATGGATAGAAATTAAAATAGGATCAACGTCACAATAAATGCAAATATCTGCATTTGTTGTCTGGACGCGAGGGAAGCAGTTAGCGATGGTGTTTCCCCGACGGAATTCATTAATTAAAATTCAAGCAACTGAAGGCCGCGTTATCACTAATCAGCAAGTCACAATCGTAGTAAAAGCAAGGTAACTTATCACCTCCGAAGGCGTCCAATCAGAACACTCGAGATTCACTATTTACTTATAGGGTGTTTACTTGTACGTCTGAAAGTTTAAAAAAAATCCACTGGTCTAATTTTCATTTCAGTTGATGTGGGAGCGCTGCCCTTGGCAATGCCTGGAACTAATCCTCCCCAGTGGATATCGGCCTTTGCTTCACTTCCACAACGCGGATAAATTCCGTTGAGATTTGACGAAATAGCTTGATCACAGCTGTTGCCATGCCACCATCCTCCGCCTGTTTTTGGGGCACAATCTGCAGAATATTTATCCCAGGTACCAAAATCGAAATCTTTGTGAGGACTAAGGGAATCAGAGGAAACCGTCTCACCTGTTCCAAAATAAAAAGAAAAAGGAATTTGCAAAAGTTTGCGATCAAGATAACATCTTAGAGGCGTACACGTTCATTTTTGTCGTAAAAATGAAGTAAATTTCTCCTAGAACCATATCGTACTGATTGGAAGTAGCCCCTGGGATGCTTATTTACTGTTGGTACTGCGGGAAAGAGCGCTTATTAGAAACAGGGCCATTTTTGCTTTATGATAAAATAGCGGAGATGGAAACAAAGCTTTGATTTTTATTCGTAAACAATAAAATAAGACTGAAAGACGGACTTGTCCCTGGATACTTCCTTGCTAGAGCGAGTACTAGCCAAGCAATCCTCGAAAAAGTTTTAGACGGTGTCTTTAGATTGAAGGAACCGTGCACTTACGGTGACATAATAGCTGAGAGACTGAGACGAAGACCATGCATGAGTTTTTTGGGAGGCTTTGAGTGAGAAGTTAAAGAAAGATGGACCTCGGCTGATCTCAATTGACATGTACTCCTACACTGCTATTACTAAAGGAGAATTACAGGGGCGCTTATTGGAATAAGGGTACTCATTAATAAAAACAAGCTCGAGGGTCTTGAGGGCCACTAATTAGGGGAGGGGAGGGGGGGGAATTGGAAGGAGGACGCTGAATCAAATCATTATGGTAAATGGTAAAAAAATATTTTTTTTATCACCAATGACAACTGATGAAGTTTTTTTGAGGAGACATGGGAAAATATCGAGACTTTGATAAAAGCTCGCAGGTATGTAGGATAAGTGATCAAATTGCAATGTTTTGCTAGAGCCGAGTTCAACAACTGTTTATCTCCAACAGTTGTGGAAGCAAACTGTTCGCGGAGGAGCGTGGGCTTAACTGTGTATGGGTAGAATTGACAGCAAAACAGTTTAACGGTAGTACCTAGGGAAAAAAAAAAAAACATTACTAGCAAGTTAAGTATTTAAGTGGAGGCAAAGGCTCTTAGCCGGCGAGCAATAGAGAGATTTTGCAACGGGTTTGCGTGAAACATGAACGGCAAGAGTAACCACGTAATCTTATTTTTCCCGCCATTATTCACGTTTGTTAGTTGCGCAATGTCGTTCCTACGTGAGAGTAATCTGTTTCGTATTTTCCGTGTACGCAAGATTTTCTTCACGTTTTCTCTCCCAGAGTAGAAATTAATTGCCAGGTAAAGGGCACCAAAACTATTCTTTGTATTTCCTACACGGGCTCCATCAAATCCACCATGACGCAAGCTTACGCGAAGCTAAAGCTGTAAGGTTCACGCTATTTTCCGTAAAACGTGAGAGGGCAAGGTAACGTTCGCCGTTTCACGTAAACGCAATGCTAAATCTCTCTAATATAAAGATCGCACGAAGCATAGCAAAAAAAAAAAACAAAAAAACATTTAATTACTTGTAAAATTGCTAATATGCAGTTGGTACTTAGCCATCTCGTTCCCAATCCCGAACCAGCCATACTCAGCGTGAACAGTTTTGCCAGTAGTTACTCCCAGATCAACTCGAAGCTTATTATATGTCTCGTTTCGTGTCAGGCGCTGTATCTTGTCCAGGCCAAGCCAAAATTCACCAACCAAGTTACCGAAGCCATGTTTGTAGTCATTCCAAGTGCGGTTAAAATCAACGGAGCCACCAAGTCTCTTTTGAATCACTACCCAGCCCCCACCGGCTGTTTTTTGGTCACAATATACATTAAAGGCACCTGAACCATCTGGGTCGATTGTGTAAACACCGCTGATCCTTTGGCCGGATTTGTACAGCTCAGCACAGCTCTTGGCTGATCAAAAATAACGATAAGAACTAAAATGAATAAATGGTAATAAAGGTATCAACACACACGATATTATAGTATCTAACTTACCTCTGGCCAATGTTTTGTTCTCCATGAGAATTTTAACCTCAAATCGAACTTGAGTCAGTTCCTTCATTATTTCTTCCAAGCAGACTGCACTGTTCTTTTTGCAATCTATTGGGGCTGCATTCGTTGATGGTTTTATTTGAAGAGTCACAGAAAGTGCCAGAAAAAGCATAACAGAACCTAAAGGAAAGAAATCTGATTATATGTTGTGAAGTTACTTCCTGGGGCAGATCCAGGATTAGTAAGAGAGTTCGGATAAACATTCGCCGAAGGCTTATAAGCGGTCCTGGGAGGAGGATAGATGAAGAACGTAGATGAAGGTGGATGGAGGTCCATGATTGTAGATTTAGGTTGAGGAAGGAATATGAGGGCTAGGAAAGGAAAAACATGGCGAATCAAGATAGAAGAAAGTAGATGGCGAACATTAAGGTAGATGAGGGTAGATGAAGGTAGATGAGGCAAATAAAGACAAAGAGAGGTCAATAATTGAAAATGAAGGTAAACGAAGGTAAATGATAGTGAATTAAGTAAGATTCAGATTTATTACGGAAAGGTAAATAAAAGGTAGACGAATTCTATCTATAACAGTAGATGAAGGCAAGCAATTGTATTTGAAGGTAAAAATGGGTTAAAAGGGACGACAAAGGGAAGATAAATGATTGTAGATGAAGGACGAGTTGATAGATTAAGATATACAATGAAGGTATGTGAAGGAACATGATTTTAAATGAAGAACGAGGAAGGAAGATGAACGTACAAGATGTTAGATTAAAGAAGATGAAGGTATATGAAGGTTGATGAAAGTAGAAGAAAGAGTGATGAAGGTGAACGATGGTAGTGGAAGGTAGAACTAGGGAAATGATTGTGGATGAAGGAATATAAACGTAGAGGAAGGTAAATAAATGCTAGTGAGTTGTACTTGAAGGTGAAGGAGGGAAGATGAAGGACAATAAAGGTCGATGATGGCAGATGAGAGAAGAGGAGGGTAAGCAAAAGTAAATGAATAAAATTAAAGGTATATGAAGGTATATGAAGGTAAATTGAGGTCACGGTAAGTAAATTTAGATAAAATTACTTGAAGATATATGAGGAAAGATGAAGATAAACGAGGGTAATGAAGGTAAATAAACGTAAATGAAGGTAGGTGAATGTAGATGAAGGCAAATGAAGGTAAATAGACGTGGATAAATATGGATCAAAGTAAATTAATATAGAAGAATGCGGATGAGGGTAGAGGTAAGGACGGTAAAAGAAGTATAAATGAACTTAGATAAATAAATATGAGGGTAAATGTACGCAGATGTGGGTATATGAAGAGAAATGAATATAAACATTATATAAGTAGACAAATTATATAGCAAGACTCCTGGTGGGTATATACAAGAGATCCTTCTCGCTCCGCCTTCGTGTTTCTGGAACAGAGGTCTTTGAGCCCGTTGCACGGTTGTAGCGATAAATGTCCGTTGCTCAAATGAAGGTCATATACTCATGTCGCTCAAAAGAGAGGATCACTCCGATTCTTTTGTTTTTTTGTTTTTTTGTTTGTTTTTTTTTTTTTTAAACGTAGGTGCTTTCTCAGAACTAGATCATGATTCTGTTTAGTTGTTCTGCTTATTGGCTCTTCTTGGCATGTGATCACTCAGCTACATTCAATTCTGCATGAGATCCCCGCTGCGAAGTTAACAAGTCTCACAGCGATGACTTACTGATACGAAAAACAATCACATTGAGAAATTTGTTAAAAAACCTTATTCAAAGATATTTATGGCCGTAAAATTACAAGATGGAAAAAGATTGACATAATTTCAGTATTGCGTGACAAATGCTTGAGTGTGTTTCATCTACACCAGTATCAGATTGCTTCCCGTTTTCAAAGTCTTCGGAAATGAACATTTGACTTACCTCTATAAATGATTAAATTGTTCTCTTTCAAGTCCCCATTGAAGCTCAATTTCACCGTAGAGCTTTCTTAAAACTGAAAAGTGTTCTAATATGCCAAGAAAAACAGACGCCCTCCGCTAACTTACGGAGTATGATATTGTAGACAATTTTGCCACGGGATATGGATAACAATTTGAAACGAAAGCAGAGATAAAGACCAATCTGTCGACGTTTGCTATGCAGGACTAGCTTATTGTATTGATCTCCTGATTGGACATGGTGCTAAACTGCTAAATGTGTTTGGAATTCCAGAGTTAACCACAGGGTCCTCAACCAGATTATGTCGTGACGTAAATGCCGATTTTACGACTTTTTTCAAAGTTCAGCCTGGTTTCTTCGTGCTGAAATGAAAAGCCCCAAACTAAATTTATATCCTCGAAAACAACACTATTTTCACTTATCACGAGCTTAACCAGAATCGATTCTGAGTTATGCCGCACGGGGAAAATGATAATTGAAAATTTGCTACGAAATGGGATATTGGATTTTGAAGTATTAGTGATTTTCAAAAGCGTTCCGAGACCCTGTGCCACATTTTTCGATTTGCACACGGTTAGTTATCAAAGTCACTTTTAGTTCGTTCTTGCAGCTACGGAATTCGGCAGGAACAGCACTATACACTCATGATACTTGCTAGGGGAGCCATTTTATATGTTGATCTAGCTTGCCACTGACTCGACATGTAAAGAGGGAGCTGCCATTTAGAGCGGATTTTACAGCCCCGTGTACCGCATAATTGAGAGGAAAAAGAGGAAAGAACCTCGAGGCCCGTTTCTTAAGCAAAATTGCACCAGTATTTCCTTAAATCTAACTGTACCAAGACCATCCAATTGAAAAACGAGGATTTCAGGGCCGTAGCCATCAAGTATCTTTAGCCATTTAAAAAAAAAAACTGACTGTACATGTTAATCTAGCTTGCCACTGACTCGATTTTGATCTTCCATTGTCATTGCAGAAGCGAATTACGAACTGACATAGCTCAGTTCTAGCCTGCAGGGCAAGCACCTTATCCGGGCGAGTTAATTAAAGTTACGTTATTCGACTGGCCATGTTCGAATTATTATATAATTACGCCACCGCACGATGGTAGAAGCAACATGAAACTGCTGAAAACTGACCAGCAAAAGTTGTGCCTACAGTGCAGGCGAGTTCACTTTAATACAATAATTTCAATCAAACGATCCGGAAAACAAGCCGATTTTGGGATCGGAAATCGAATTGTACAGACCACGGTAGAAAAAAAGTTATTTGCTAGTTAAGCAAATTGTGCTTTATCTAATCAGTATCGAAACGTCTAGATGTCAACTTCTGTCCCCTGCCAATTGATGATACAGAGAACGCTTTTCGAGAGGTCTTGAATCATGCAAAATGAAGTCTTGTTTGCAAATCCTCATGGTATAACACAGTTCCTACATCTGTTTGCCTGGTTAGTTAAAAAGCTCTGGCATTAAATGACGTTAAGTTCTACAAAAAGCCCTATATTTGAAAAATTAAGAATAAGATGGAGCGCAGTGTTTGCAGAAGTTTATAGATACAATAAATTGTACATGCCAAAAAGCCTTATGTCACATACCTTTTCCTTCTTGAATAAAACTCATTTTTATCGTATTTGGGTGTAATTCTTTGTATGTATGCAGCCATACACAACCGAAAAGAAAATGAGAAACATTGCAGAAATTGTGGTGGCAGGCTTTTATAGACTAATGGGACTCCACCTACCTGACAGAAGAACGTTCTCGTATGTTTTCTGCGAATAGTCTTTTATCTCTGCCTAATAACTCCTGCATGGACGGAGACATTAGTAATGGTACGAGAATAACTATGACGATGACCTGTTAAATGTTTATTGCTGGTATGTTTTCTGCGAATCACAAACAAACTTCAGCTGAACTCAGATAAGTATAAAGAACTGTTGATCGACTTTAAAAGAACGCAACACCAGTTTTATGCGATTGCTATCAACTTTAAGGAACTTGAATGTATAAACAGTGTATAAGTGTTATGCGTAACAATAGCCAGCACCGTACAGCGTAACTGTCATATTTCTGACTTAGTAATAGTAGGCTAATAACAGGATGTTTTTTCTCATATTGCTTAAGGGCGCCGAAGTTCCGGCTCGTGATGTCATCAGTTTCTATCTTACTTGTATTGGACCTGTACTCCAATACTGTGCTCCTCTTTACCCTCATGCACCGCTTGATTATTTAAGCAACGAAATAGAACGTGTTAAAAAACGCACCTTACCTGTAATTTCACCTGGCCCGTCATATCTCGAAAGCCTTTCATTGATTAAGGTTACCGTTCACCTTCAGGGGTGTCTCACGTGCAATCGATGTAGCACGTCCGGCTTAAACTGTAGATATCTAAACCCCTATATCAGATTAGAGCTTATAGCACTGGCTATCGGACTATATCAGAAATTTTGAAGAAAATGAATTGTCGAATTTTTCACGACCTCTAAATGCGAGCACCTTTTGCACGCTACAAGTATAGCTAGTCAAAGGGAATTTGTTCGATTGCCCTCAAATTTTGACAGTAGTTATTTTTACATATAAAAAAACAAAACTGCTCTATGTTGTAAGCCATGATCGAGAGATATTTCAAAACTTCTGCAATTCGACCTCTGTTCTTTGCGATTGATAATGCAGAGTGGGCCTTTGGAAAGTTCTTACTGTTTGCAAGGTTAACAGTCGCATACAAAATTCATGAATTAGGAGATGGGAGAGCTCCCAACATCTTCACAGTATTAGTGATTTTCAAAAGCGTTCCGAGATCCTGTGCCACATTTTTCGATTTGCACACGATTAGTTATCAGAGTCGCTTTTAGTTCGTTCTTGCAGCTACAGAATTCAGCAGGAACAGCACTATACACTCATGATACTTGCTAGGGGAGCCATTTTATATGTTGATCTAGCTTGCCACTGACTCGACATGCACTGACATGCAGAAGCGAACTATAAATTACAAAATATGAGGGTAAATGAATGCAGATGTCGTATGTATGAAGGAAAATGAATATACACCTTATATAAATATGTAAATTGTATACTGGGACTCTTGGCGGGTATATGCGAGAGATATGTCTCGTTCCGCCTATATGTTTCTGAAACGGAGGTTTTTGAGCCCGTTGCACGATTCTAGCGTCTGAAATCATTATAAATGTCTGCCACTCAAAGCAAGGTCATATACTCATATCGCTCGACAGGAAGAGGTCACTCCGACTCTTTTTTCTTTTTTTTTTTTTTTTTTTTTTTCTTCTTCAATGTAGATGTTTTCTTGGAACTAAATAATGATGCGCCTGAGAAAAGAAGAAAGAAGAAAGAAAGAAAGATGATAACTCATCAAGCCCAGTAGCAAAGAGCGAGCTGCCATTTAGAGCAGATTTTACAGCCTCGTGTACCGCATAATTGAGAGGAAAAAGAAGAAAGAACCTCGAGGCCCGTTTCTTCAGCAAAATTGCACTAGTAATTCCTTAAATATAACTGTACCAAAACCTTCCAATTGAAAAACGAGGATTTCAGGGCCGTAGCCATCAAGTATCTTTAGCCATTTTTAAAAAAAACTGAGTGTACATGTTAATCTAGCTTGCCACTGACTCGATTTTGACCTTCCATTGTCATTGCAGAAGCGAATTACGAACTGACATAGCGAGTTCACTTTAATACAATTATTTCAATCAAACGATTCGGCAAAAAAAGCCGATTTTGGGATCGGAAATCGAATTGTACAGACCACGGTAGAAAAAAAAGTTATAGGCAATGACGAGTGTGAAGGGTCCACTTTGTTAGATAAGCAAATTGTGCTTTATTTAATCAGCATCGAAAACCATTACGAAACGTTCAGATGTCAACTTCTGTCCCCCGCCAATTGATGATACAGAGAACGCTATTCGAGAGGTCTTGAATCATGCAAAATTAAGTCTTGTTTGCAAATCATCATGGTATAACAAAGTTCCTACATCTGTTTGCCTGGTTAGTTGAAAAGCTCTCCCATTAAATGACGTTACGTTCTACAAAAAGCCCTATATTTGAAAAATTAAGAATAAGATGGAGCGCAGCGTATGCAGAAGTTTATAGATACAGTAAATTGTACATGCCAAAAATCCTTATGTCACATACCTCTTCCTTCTTGAATAAAACTCATTTTTATCTTATTTGGGTGTAATTCTTTGTATGTATGCAGCCATACACAGCCGAAAAGAAAATGAGAAACACTGCAGAAATTGTGGTGGCAAGCTTTTATAGCCTAATGGGACTCCACCTACCTGACAGAAGAACGTTCTCGTATGCGTTCTGCGAATAGTCCTTTATCTCTGCCTAATAACTCCTACATGGTCGGAGACATTAGTAATGGTACGAGAATTACTATGACGATGACCTGTTAAATGTTTATTGCTGGTATGTTTTCTGTGAATCACAAACAAACTTCAGCTGAACTCAGATAAGTTTAAAGAACTGTTGATCGACTTTAAAAGAACGCAACACCAGTTTTATGCGATTGCTATCAACTTTAAGGAACTTGAATGTATAAACAGTGTTAAAGTGTTATGCGTAACTATAGCCAGCACCGTACAGCGTAACTGTCATATTTCTGACGTAGGCTAATAAGAGGATGGTCTTTCTCATATTGCTTAAGGGCGCCGAAGTTCCGGCTCGTGATGTCATCAGTTTCTATCTTACTTGTATTGGACCTGTACTCCAATATTGTGCTCCTCTTTACCATCATGCACCGCTTGACTATTTAAGCAACGACATAGAACGTGTTCAAAAACGCACCCTACCTGTAATTTCACCTGGCCCATCATATCTCGACAGCCTTTCATTGATTAAGGTTACCGTGCACCTTCAGGGGTGTCTCACGTGCAATCGATGTAGCGCGTCCGGTTTAAACTGTAGATATCTAAACTCCTATATCAGATTAGAGCTTATAGGACTGGCTATCAGACTATATCAGAAATTTTGAAGAAAATGAATTGTCGAAATTTTCACTACTTCTAAATGCGAGCGCCCGAATCACCTTTTGAACGTTACAAGTATAGCTAGTCAAAGGGAATTTGTTCGAATGCCCTCAAATTTTGACAGTAGTTAGTTTTACATATAAACAACAAAAATATGTCTCCGAATTTATTATTTCTAAATAATTTTTTTCCAAGAGCGATTTTTGTATCACTCCACATTTTTTTTATTCCTATTTAGAAAATGTTCTGTAATTTTTTACTGAAATTGGATATGACAAATCGCAGACAGGCTTTTTTAGCGCTTTGGCGCCAGAAACGGAGGAACACATTAAATAAGCGAAAAAGAAAAATTCGCTATGACACGTACCATTGCAAGCCATTCGAGGAAAATAAATCTGCTTCATGCCATAACTACAAATTGATGAATAAATTTAACGAACTGCCAGTTTTTTTATCCGGCAACGCGAGAACGCAGCATCCGAAGTGAAAATTACCTGTATGATGCTACTAAATTGGGGAGCTGTAGCCTTCAGGTCGTCACATCTTTTTTCAAAACCGAATCAACTTTGCTTAACATTTCTTTAGGATAATTTCTGAATCAAACTGCCAACTGATTGCAATTAGAACGACTGACGCCCCTAAGAGCGTAAAGATTCGACTGCGTCAGACAACCTAACTGCTCTATGTTGTAAGCCATCATCGAGAGATATTTCAAAACTTCTGGAATTCGACCTCTCTTCTTTGCGATTGATAATGCAGAGTGGGCCTTTGGAAAGTTCTTACTGTTTGCAAGGTTAACAGTCGCATACAAAAATTCATGAATTAGGGGTTGGAACAGCTCACAACATCTTGACATTCACAAGCTTTACTGAGCTTTAAATGAAATGAATGAGTAGAAAGTCTTATATTTGAATAAAAAAAATCAAATCTAAGCACTGCTTCAGTTTTTGAAAAGAGTTTCTTTAAGATACGAATTATATACCAAACAGCCAGATTTCACATACCTCGTCGAGTGCCTCTCATTCTAATTCGTTTGGTGCTGTACGCAGTGTTATTGAGAGACGCTACCAAAAAATAAATTTTTTGATGACGACTGAAACGAAAATTGAGCAACTCTACAGAAAATGTGTTGTGGCAAGGTTTTGTCAAAACTGATTGAACTTAACCCTACCCTGGGCTTTCTGTACCCGACAGAGCTACGTGGACTTATGTTCTCTGCACCATGCCTTTTTTAAGTGGTCAGAGTCAAGTACTTCCGTTAACGCCAGAGACAATACTTATCGTGCTAATTTTATCGTGACGAGCGACCGGCTACATTGGCTACATTGTTTCAGATATTCTTTGATAAGTCACGTTCAGAAGGGCTCCAAGCGCGGTCAAAAATTGCACGAAATGCATTTCGAGATTACTCTCCATGCTTAAACGTGTGCAAGGGAGACTAATGTTTTGTTGAAGCATACATTTCACTTCCGCAGCAATGAAAGAAGATATACTTAACCGGATAACAAAATTTTTTTAGGACCAACCTTAGTTCGAGAACATGAAAGTTCGAGAGAATTGCTGAGGCTGAATTTGGGATTGGCTTCGACCTCGATATGTGATTTGCGATCTAATGGTGAAAATGTCGTTAATCTTCCATTTACCGGAAGCTGAAACTGTGAATAATTAGACTTGGTTCTATGAGGTCCGGCCTAACTCCTATTTATAGATATTTTAGGGCAGTCATTGCGTATCGGAACAGCGGTCTACAGATTATTGACTTTCTTTCATCTGTTGCATGAATGTCTTATTTCATCTGTTGCATGACTTTCTTTCATTTGTTGCATGAATAGCTAGCACTGTAAAATTTCACTTTTATACTTAAACGTTCTCAAAGCAAACCGTAGACGGTTTTTTTTAGAACAAACATTCCACTTCCGCGGCAGCGAAAGACGAGATTAATAATTGAATAGCAACAACTTTTTAGGGCCGACCTTTCTTCAAAGAGGTGTGAGTTCGTGAGAAGTGCGTATATTTTAGGGACAGAGCTTGTGATAGGTTTCGATGTTAACAATGAGACTTGTGATAAAATGTTGAAATGATACTTAATCTTCCATGCACTGGAATCTGAAAGGGTTTTGTGTAGTCTTAGGCCTAACCGGGCCACGAAGAAAGATTGAATGAAGGTAATTTCTATATTTCTCAGAGTTGTCATTGCAAATACCTCACTGGCCTACAAACGGTTGCTTTCCTTTCATCAGTTGTGTGAACAATTATGACACTGAAATGCAAAAAAATATTCCTTCTGATACACTAGGTTATTGCAATGTCGGCGATACAAAGTATGGCGGTTTAGTTATCAGCTAATGTTGACTCTAAGAAATCTCATTTGTCATCATTCAATTGTGTATTACAAACTCTTGAATGAAGACTACAAGACAAGCTCTGACCATGTTTTCAAAAGCGATTTTCAGTTCTAGTTGCGCAGCAATTGAAAATCGGAAATATCGTAAGAGCACCTACTTTTCAATCTCGCCTGAATTTCAATTCACTCAAAAGTGAGTTGGCAACGTTCAATGCAATTTTTTTTAAGGTGAAGCCACAAATTGAACTAGTCTGAAATTTGTTTCCGCTAATGAGCGAGAAGGAATTTGCGACCAATAATCTGATTAGGTCGCCAATTGGAAATAAAAAGGAGGGTCTATTTTAATCGTACCCGCAAAACAAACAAACAAATAATCAAACAGAAGAACACTAAAAAAGACAAAAAACGAAAACAGAAACGAAACAACACACGGCAAAAAATGAATGGGTTAAAAGCGTTTCACAACCTGAGAGCTTTTCTTCTCAAACATTTTCCGCCAGCCTGCCTTTCAAGAAGAATTTCCTTCCCCTCTAGTTCGAAAATGCCGAGTATTCTGCTATTTACTAACCCCTGAAGTTTCTTCCGCCATAACAACGATATAATTAATTTTCTTGCACGCCCTTTATAAACTACTACAATAAATAAATCATGATTTTACTTATAAAGAAAGAAACATAAGTTTTAAGTGGCTTAAAAAAGTCTGAAAAGAATGCACTCAAAGTTGTTAGGCAAGACTTTGTCGTCGCATGAGCAAGGTCACAGGTTAATTAACTAATTCCTATAATTCCCACAATTATGAAATGCAACTTTACTTCTCTGGGGACGTCTTCCCTTGCATCAAACGATTACGTAAAGCGGAACTAGTAAATCAATTAATAAGTTAAATCTTCCAAGTAAACTTTAATCTATTTTTATTTTTCGAAACAATGTTAGTTCTATTTCTGAGTAAGTTTTTGTACATCAAGTGGTCAATTATGGCAGAATTTGGCAAACCTAGATTTTCGCTCGCCCTCTTAATAGGCGTTTGCATCCGACATGCAGAAAAAAAAAGAACTAACTGGAAGAAAAAACTTGATAAGCCTGAGCTATAAATAATTCAATAACTATTCATAGACATGCATATAACAAAAGCATTTTCTTTTTTATTAGGTGTACCAATGTTCTTGTTATCAACATTGAGAAGGAGCTAAGGAAAATGTCCTAAGATATTGAAAAAGTCAGAACGATTGATTGACTCGCGGTAAAAATATATGCGTGCTGAGATTTCCGAGACTTGAGTGTGCTTCATCAAGAATTATTTGTGTTAATCTCCGTAACCTAAGACTAAGCAACTATATATTTTGGTTGAGTTATCTGCACGTGCGGTCTTTATTCAAGAGTGTCTGATAATAGAACAGAATTAGGATGATGCATATGAATGTGACATCACGCTATTTTTAAGTATCAGATATTAACGAAGAAAACAGCTTTAAGGCTCCTGTTTATTAGAAGGAATTTTTCGATGCAAATTGATTTTATTTGCACTTTTTATTGATATTCGTGCATCTGACAAAGGAAAATATCTCACTTGGGGGCCGATGATGTATTATGTTATCACTATGCTCAATATTCTAAACCGAACAGGAAACCTTAGAATTCTACTTTGCTTCACAACCTTGAGAATTAACTGACACTTTCACCACCTAATCTTGGGTCTCATTCTTGACATCGATAACCCATCCCAAATTCCGACTCTGCGCTATACGCTGTCCTCACGAATTTCCGCGTGGAGGGTCAAAGATGTAGTATGGAATTACATGGCTATTTAACAACAGGAAAACTCCTAATTATTCTTTTTTATTTTCGTAGCTTTGACGATTTATTCGCCGACACCGTCACTATTTAATCTTACAAAATAACGGTTACGTAATAGAAGAGTTGACTTGTTCTCTCTCCACATTCACGACCCCACAAGCTTTATAGCTTTGAAAATCATCTTTTATACGCTAGATCAGGGACAATTAGCTCTTGTTAACATGGTGACAGAAGTAAACTTGGCCCTTAAAAGGTTCATGTATGCGGACACACGAACTGCACTCTATTAAGATCAGGAAGGTCAAAGGCGTCATTTCCGTACATAGAATAACTAAGGTGTTCATTTTGTGTTTTGTAGTCGAGCGGATGCAAGAGAGGGACGGGCGATAAACGCCATTCACGCATTTCACACAATTCACGAAATCTGCGCAACTCAAGAGATTCACATAATTAATGCAATTCATGAAATTGAAAGATAGTATACTTGACTGAACAACGAAAAATCTGGAGGGCTGATCTCTGATTTGTTTCAAGATGTGCAAAAGTTTGTGAGAACTACGTCAGTTGTAGGGTACAGTAAGAATTTGGGCTTGGTTTTCGATGTCAGTCTTGGAATCCATGAAATGCAACTTTACTTCTCTAGGGACGTCTTCCCTTGCATCAAACGATTACGTAAAGCGGAACTAGTAAATCAATTAATAAGTTAATCTTCCAAGTAAACTTTAATCTATTTTTATTTTTCGAAACAATGTTAGTTCTATTTCTGAGTAAGTTTTTGTACATCAAGTGGTCAATTATGGCAGAATTTGGCAAACCTAGATTTTCGCTCGCCCTCTTAATAGGCGTAATAAACTTCAGGGGTTAGTAAATAGCAGAATACTCGGCATTTTCGAACTAGAGGGGAAGGAAATTCTTCTTGAAAGGCAGGCTGGCGGAAAATGTTTGAGAAGAAAAGCTCTCAGGTTGTGAAACGCTTTTAACCCATTCATTTTTTGCCGTGTGTTGTTTCGTTTCTGTTTTCGTTTTTTGTCTTTTTTAGTGTTCTTCTGTTTGATTGTTTGTTTGTTTGTTTTGCGGGTACGATTAAAATAGACCCTCCTTTTTATTTCCAATTAGTGACCTAATCAGATTATTGGTCGCAAATTCCTTCTCGCTCATTAGCGGAAACAAATTTCAGACTAGTTCAATTTGTGGCTTCACCTTAAAAAAAATTGCATTGAACGTTGCCAACTCACTTTTGAGTGAATTGAAATTCAGGCGAGATTGAAAAGTAGGTGCTCTCACGATATTTCCGATTTTCAATTGCTGCGCAACTAGAACTGAAAATCGCTTTTGAAAACATGGTCAGAGCTTGTCTTGTAGTCTTCATTCAAGAGTTTGTAATACACAATTGAATGATGACAAATGAGATTTCTTAGAGTCAACATTAGCTGATAACTAAACCGCCATACTTTGTATCGCCGACATTGCAATAACCTAGTGTATCAGAAGGAATATTTTTTTGCATTTCAGTGTCATAATTGTTCACACAACTGATGAAAGGAAAGCAACCGTTTGTAGGCCAGTGAGGTATTTGCAATGACAACTCTGAGAAATATAGAAATTACCTTCATTCAATCTTTCTTCGTGGCCCGGTTAGGCCTAAGACTACACAAAACCCTTTCAGATTCCAGTGCATGGAAGATTAAGTATCATTTCAACATTTTATCACAAGTCTCATTGTTAACATCGAAACCTATCACAAGCTCTGTCCCTAAAATATACGCACTTCTCACGAACTCACACCTCTTTGAAGAAAGGTCGGCCCTAAAAAGTTGTTGCTATTCAATTATTAATCTCGTCTTTCGCTGCCGCGGAAGTGGAATGTTTGTTCTAAAAAAAACCGTCTACGGTTTGCTTTGAGAACGTTTAAGTATAAAAGTGAAATTTTACAGTGCTAGCTATTCATGCAACAAATGAAAGAAAGTCATGCAACAGATGAAATAAGACATTCATGCAACAGATGAAAGAAAGTCAATAATCTGTAGACCGCTGTTCCGATACGCAATGACTGCCCTAAAATATCTATAAATAGGAGTTAGGCCGGACCTCATAGAACCAAGTCTAATTATTCACAGTTTCAGCTTCCGGTAAATGGAAGATTAACGACATTTTCACCATTAGATCGCAAATCACATATCGAGGTCGAAGCCAATCCCAAATTCAGCCTCAGCAATTCTCTCGAACTTTCATGTTCTCGAACTAAGGTTGGTCCTAAAAAAATTTTGTTATCCGGTTAAGTATATCTTCTTTCATTGCTGCGGAAGTGAAATGTATGCTTCAACAAAACATTAGTTTCCCTTGCACACGTTTAAGCATGGAGAGTAATCTCGAAATGCATTTCGTGCAATTTTTGACCGCGCTTGGAGCCCTTCTGAACGTGACTTATCAAAGAATATCTGAAACAATGTAGCCAATGTAGCCGGTCGCTCGTCACGATAAAATTAGCACGATAAGTATTGTCTCTGGCGTTAACGGAAGTACTTGACTCTGACCACTTAAAAAAGGCATGGTGCAGAGAACATAAGTCCACGTAGCTCTGTCGGGTACAGAAAGCCCAGGGTAGGGTTAAGTTCAATCAGTTTTGACAAAACCTTGCCACAACACATTTTCTGTAGAGTTGCTCAATTTTCGTTTCAGTCGTCATCAAAAATTTTATTTTTCGGTAGCGTCTCTCAATAACACTGCGTACAGCACCAAACGAATTAGAATGAGAGGCACTCGACGAGGTATGTGAAATCTGGCTGTTTGGTATATAATTCGACCCCACAAGCTTTATAGCTTTGAAAATCATCTTTTTTAAATAAAGATTATGTATGTATGTACAACTGAAACACCCGGTTCACTCGGAGGAAATGGGCTCAGCCAGGAGAAAGAAATTCCATCGCTGGGCTCAGCCAACTTCAAAATACATTCTCAGCATTCTCGTTGTGAAGTATTCCCAAAATTTCAATTCGGTCGTTCTGTCACCATGTTAACAAGAGCTAATTGTCCCTGATCTAGCGTTTGATCGTGACCATAGTTGATCTAGACCATAGTTAATCGTTACCATAGTCAATCGTGACTTAAGTATTGTGCCAATCGTTTCATCATGGCTTCATCGAGGAAAAATAATATGTTAACTGATGTGAAAAGATTCATTTTGTCTCGGTATTTGGACCAAGGCATGACTGGAAAGGGTCAAGCCCACAACGATGTCATCGAACAGGCCAGTGCAGAAGCTAAAGTGGCTGAGGAAACTGTAAAGGTAAGACTTGCATTGGTTAAAATGCTTTTATAGATTCCATATAATTATATTAGATAGTAGCTTAAACATGAAATGTTGCTTGGGTCCTTTTCTGTGATCTCGCTGGTAAAGCGTGTGACTCGGACCCTTTTACTGGTGGTTGCCGCGAATGTCACGCACCGTAGTAAAATCTTCCAAGCGCTTTTCGTATAAGATAAATAAGTTATACACTTTTAAATTCAATAAAAACCGATTCGATTTACTTATTTAGTTCTTTATTAGTTACTGAATAGTTAGAGTTGGATTTGGAAGCGAACGAAAGAAGAGAAAATCAGCGGCAAGTTCGACTTCAAGATACCGCACCGCCAGCAAAAAGCCTAAAAAGCATCCCCCTACATACGAGCTCTCACGTCATACATTAACTTTTGTAATGAGCTATTGAACAAAGGTAAAAGTGAATGAAATATTCTTCTACGCTACATATAATATTACGAAAAAACAACACAGAAGTTAAACATCCGTTTTGAACTTGATGTTTCTTTTCAAAGTGAGATTAATCCAAGCTATGCTTGATCGAGTAGGGTTCTTGTCCTTTAGAAATTGGATAATAGTAGTTTAGAACTAAACAAAAGACTAATTAAACTAAACGCTCATGCACACTTTGTATTTAAATTCTAGATCAGTGTCGAAACCTTTCTATGGTAGAAAGAAATTCGTTTGCCGCCAAAGAGTGGGCGGAACTCACTGATGAAGAAAAAAATGTATATAAGAGTTCGCGCGAAAAAAAATTATATAAGTTTGAATAATATAGTGGGCGAGTTGAATCCCGAAGATAAAGGACCGTCAAAAAGATGAGGTCAAATAATTAAACTGGTGAGTCATATTATATTGATTTGCAATTCCTCGATGTTTGACGAGAATCAAAATATTATATTCCACATTGACTCTGTTTATTAATCAGCTCTCAAAATACATAAAAAAACACGGGTCCGGGCAAAATGTGAAAAGTTAAATCTTCAAATCCCCACATCAATAAATCCCGTAAGTAATTGAGCATGTAAATTTGTTCATAAAAAACGAACAAAGAGAAAAAATCCGTATGAATATGGTAAAAAAAAAAGATTGAAGGGTAGAAAGTTTGGTAACAGGAAGAAAGAAGGAAAAAAGAATAAAAATAGTTGCAGAATTAAATCTTTGATCGTTGAATTGTTAAATTATTTCATGTCAGCTTAAATAAGCTTCTTGTTAACTCCATCATTATTTCATAATGCTGAAAATACATTGGCCTGTTCATTTGAAACTGTTGAACTGTCTATTATAGGTAAACATTCTCGATGGATATGGCTGTTGCACCGTGGTACTACAAAAAGATCCTAAATGACAGTTGTTTTGTTTTGGATCCCCTGCAGGTAAAGACTTTTTGTCAAGGAATCCCGAGTGAACCGGGTGACTGAAAGGCCAATTCAGTTCACAGAGTGAGCTCTAAATAGATGACTTGGATGAATCAAGTTAATGAAACAAGGTAAGATAGGTACTAATCTGTAAACCGATAAATCTAGTGGAGCCATTGAATATCTCATTTGTCGCCTCGGTGAATGTGATGGATTTCCGTGCGTAATATATCACAATGATTACTGATTGGTGTTTTCCTTCCTAATTTGAACAGAACTGCTGTTTAAAGAGGTCAGACGAAAGCTCTGTGTCTCCAAAGAACTGGTTTTAAAAGGACTTCCTCCTAATGTTTTCTGACTATAATCTCCTGTTGCTCCAATGTGTGGCCAAAGCGAATTTGTCTTTACAATATCAATGCATTTTTAAAACAGAAAATTGAGTAAAATATAAAGTGAAATATAAGCAAAGAACTGACTTTTGAATCTGAGGATTAAAGTTGAAAGCTGCAAAATAAATATCGATGGCTTTTCTGAAACTTCAAGGAGTATTTGACGGTAGTACTGTGTTCCACCCAGACCTGTCGTGTATACAAGTTAGTTAAACAGCTGCGAATATACGTGTTTTTTCTTCTTTAGTAGTGTAATCAAATTATTTTCTAGAGGTAACATTAAACTGTCTTTATAAATCCTCGCACTATATTGTCAGCTCAAACTAACAGTGAAGTATACCCTACTCTTACATTATTCAACCTTAACTTTCGCGCTCTTGTCGGCTGAACCGAACAATAATCTGTTTACGGAACTTATTCAGCATTTAACAAACTTTCCCGCTAAAGTCGCCCGAGCCAAAAAATAACTTATTCACGCGACCAGTTCAACGTTTGAACTTCAAAAATTGTCAGTCAAACCAAACAAAGAACTGTTGGCTGGTTTAGCAATAAGTAAAAATTTTAACAGATGTCAGGACGTGTAACTCAGTGGCTCTGAGGGAAAAAGAAAACATGCTCTGAAATGAGTTTAAAACAGTTACGTAACTACGCTGTCAAGTTCACACGTTTTCTTTTGTATAGTATTAAATACATTAATCAGTAGTTTTACTAGCAACCTTTGTGGCTTCCCTTGGTGTTGATGTATGGGATCCCATGAAAATGGGTTCCCACTCCACCGCTGAGCAATCTCGCTATCAGTGGGTAAAAAAGGAACAAAGCGTATGCAAGGGTGGGAATGAGTGTGCAAATTGAACATAAAAGTTAGGTGTTAAAATTGAGGGAGCGACTTCTGTAACAACAGCACGCTCCTAAACTCAATTTAAAATTGTAAACAAATATATGTTATATATCATGAAAACAAAAAAAAAAAATTAAATAAAATCAAAATAAAATAAAATAAGATGAAGCTGACTTACGTAACTATGCTGTCAAGTTCACACGTTTTCCCGCCGATACTTTCTGCTATTCTTCTAGTAATTCCGAGGAAGTCAATTCCAAAGGGGATTTTTCCAGTTGTTTGTCGATAGAAATTATACCTGTCATACATGTTCTGTAATGGAATGATCTATGGCCGTTTATTTTGACCGATCTTTTGACCTTTCACTAACTTCTCAAGACAAAAGTAATTTCTCTTAACTCTTCATCAGCGTTATCCAGCGCACTATATTGCCGTGACTAAATATGATTTCTCTCGTCACTACTGAACCGGGTGCAATGAAGGGGAACGTGAAGTAGGGTCGAGGAGAACAGACCACCTCATACACTTTTTCTTCAAGTAAGATGATAGAATCGGAAAGGCTAATCTTAGTCGATTATATTTCGAAATAAATCTTACGCTTAAAGTTAAATCTCTGAATACAACCTTCGAAAAGACATTATTCATAACGACCAGCCATACCAGCGGAAAAAAGGAAAAAGTCGAAGAGGATGAAGATTAATGTAATAGTGCCGTAGTTCAGATTTATGAAAATGAAAAGCTAAAATATGACGTTTGAGCCCAAATTGGCAAATAAATAATGAAATAGCATAGCTACGGACTGAATAAATTCATGACTTACGAATGAGTCGAAAGAAACAGTTCATAACTTTTGGTTTCTACCGACCTCGTCACGCTTATAATAGTATTCAGCTTCATCCAAACTGCTCGTGTTACCAAGTGAACCGTTTTGTTACGCGCTTGCGGAAAAAATCTCATTTTCACAAAAGTTAAGGTGAGAACTGAATTAGTTAGTTGGGATAGAAGAGATATATAAAGTTAAGCGGATAGTGATTAAAAGTATATAGGTGAAATAAAGCAGTAAATGGTTTGAACCCGGGGGTAACATGTGAAGGTGTAGTCTGTTCGTCCGGGTGAGTGTAGTCCCGAGAAGGACTGTTGTCGGTGGTAGTGACTGACGTTTCGACAACCCTTGCGGAAGTCATCATCAGAGTCAAGTGAAACGTCAGTCACTACCACCGACAACAGTCCTTCTCAGGACTACACTCACCCGGACGATAAGACTACACCTTCATAGGTGAAATAAGTTAAATATAAGACGAAAAAATCAAAGAAATATCATATTTATATGTCACAAGCGTGAGGGAAAGGAAAATATTGAGTTTTTATTGAAGATTCGAATCTCTGAACTTCGGATCTTACGATGAGAATCTCTACCATAGATTGACAGGACACTCTTTAATGAGTCAAGATATAAACATGGTTTATATGACATAGGAGTCATTGTCCAAATCGTCATGTCTGAAAATAGATAGATAAAGGGAGTAAGTTTCGAGGTCCTTCGTCAAATGAAGAAATTCAAAAGAGGACATCTGCAGGTTTAGGGATTGAATCCTTAAAAAGACTCAGATTTATTCTTTATTATATAATCGTGACAAACGAACCAAACTGTCTTCAATTCGATCAACGAACAAGCAAAGTATTTCGTCGCTTTCTTTTATTGTTATATTATACGGTAGAAAAATGTTTACAATGCTGACTTTAGATACAAATAATAGACCTTGGGGCAGCTGATTTATCTGCCTATGAGGGATCTATGAAACTACAATATGGTTGATTCCAGCATATATGACCGGCGCTTGTCACAAACGAATCTTAGTATATGACCTCCTTTACCGCAATTGTACGCAGAATCCGGGAACATTGCGGCTCTAAAACCCGTAAGAGAGAGTCAGATTTCTCTCACACTTTCACAGCTTGCAGAATTCTGCTTCGGTAACATTTTTCTTAAAGATTTTTTTTAAGATACGTTAAGTGTTTCTTAAAACAGAGATGTTTCTTCAAAGACCTTGTCCGTAGCTAAGAATTCTCCAAGAAGTGCACGAATTTTATTCGGCCGGTGCAAACTGTCGACATTTTCTCTATTAAACGCGTTACGCTTTGAATCTGTTTTTCTATAGTTTCGACGAGAAGTCACGTACCCTTCTTGGAAAAGAGCCTTTCAGAGTTTTTCTGCGAGCAATCTTCAGGTGAGGAAGGCTAATGCAGGTTGTCGTAACGGTTTTCCACAGCAAATATAACGGAAATAACTGCTAGCTTGATGGCACCTCCGTCCAGTTTTAAATATAACCCGGCGGTGATCAATCGATAACACCATCGAGATTGCCCGCAACGTCTGTGTATATGTTTCACCGCAAACATCTTTGTATAGAATAGGCTCTTTGCAGGACTTAATCACGTGCTTGGATACCACATAGCAACGCATTGCTGGTGAGCAAGCAAACCAAGTTCGTTTCGCTTGAGTTGATCACCACGATGAGCGGGACGCTGGTTTGCTTGCTCACCAGCAATGCGTTGCTATGTGGTATCCAAGCACGTGATAGAGTCCTGCAAAGAGCCTATTGGGCGCGTCATTTATACGAAATAAGTTCACCATTATTATTTTAAGAACTTTCATGTGGCTGACGAGATGAAAGCGGGTGAGTGAAAGTTTGAGGAAATCCCAACGCTTTTCATGGGAAAGACTTTTATTTTATGTACTGGTTTTTTAGCTCTACAACATCCACACGAGCTTAAAATGGACCATTTCTTAAAAATACTTATGTAAATCCAACATTGTATTACGAGAATTATAGAAAAACCCAAAAAAAAAAAAAAATATTAGCCTTTTATTATCTGAAGATCGATCTTACAGAGCCGTTTCCTCAGACAAACCTTTAGGCTAAATCGTCCTGAAAGTGACGTGAAATTCACATCTTACCAAATCTTATCCTCGATACTTTCCACTTTAAAGGGAAAGTACGGTCTAGAAAAAGTTTTCTTCCTCAGCTTTCAGACGGCTTCGAACTTTATTGAAAATAAAGATCACCGTATCCCATCAAGAACTAAACCGACGCCATATTGCCCCTTAGTGTAGTAGGAAAAGAGCGCTGGTATACCTCAACTTTGCAAGTTTTCCTGTCTTGTTTAGTATAGAAATAAAGGTCTCGATTTCGTCTTTCCTGCTGTTTTAGTCTGAAGCTTTCAGAGACTATCCCATAAGCACCAGAAAGCTTGGAAAAGTCGCATGAGAAGGACCTGTTGAGTAGTTCCCAGGTTTTTGACAATATATACGGTCAACTACGCCATTCAGGCTTCAGTTGTGTGACCAGTAAGTCTTGACAGCTGACCGGCGCGTTTAAGTTGAAATTAAGAATCATTAAGGTATATATAAAGAGAATCAAGTAATAATGTTTTATCCAATATCATATAGGATCGTCTTCTTGTAAATAAAGAAATCAGTTGAATTTTTACCGTGGGTTTTTTTAGGTTGTGGATTTTTTTTTTTTTTTATTAGAAATTTCAAGAGAAAATTTTCCAAGCTCTTTTGCACAGCTAAAGATAGTTTTCCAGTTTGAGCTCCTGGAAATTTCCATCCTGTCGCTTAGCATTCTTGTCAGCGGTTCACCCGTGAGACATACAAAATCAACTCACCTCTGCATGTTGAATGAAAGCAACTTTGTTACAGAACGTAGCCTGGAACTTGATCTCCCTAACAAATTAAAGTACAGACTTCCTACTCTAAGATTGAACAAGCACCTTATGGGAAGTTAATATATGATAGGAGGGGTCTACAGCTACAACTCTGGGGTATGACACCAGATAAACAGAAGTACAGTTCTACATCAATTTTGTTCTGCTATTTCTTAGCAATGAATTGTGGGTCCTGTTTGAGTCCTGAATCATTTAACGACAAAGGCTTCGTTAGTAAAGTGTCACATTGCGTTTGTTTGTGGTGATAAATTAAAAATGGCAATTATTATTGAATCTAGGCATATTTTTATTTGGTCGCACTAGATATAACATGACGTATAATCATTTCATGAATTGTAAGTCATTGGATTATATCTACTGGATAAGCCACCCAAATTGTAAAGATATGCTTTATCAAAATGCATATTAAACACGTTTTACCCTGTACTGAATGATTACTTTATGTTCACCTTCAAGATGTGCTTGTCATGATCAAGGCTGAGAACTTATTCTTGGGTCCGTTTATCGCTTCGGAAAAGTTAGCAAGCCGTGCGAGAGGAAAACTATTGCAGAAATTATTTGTCATGTTGTTTAATTTTTTTGTTCTCGCCCACATCTTTGTTAGACTCTGAATTAACAATATTAATTTTCTAGTTTGGTAGGAAACTATCGAGCTGTTGTATTATTGGTCGACTTCACTGAAGCAATATGTTATTTATCGCAAGAGACAACAAGAGATGAACTCGTAGTACGGATGTCCGTTTGAGTTGTACTGAATGGGGCCAGCTCTGGAAGAAAACATGGAAAAATATTTGTAACGAACATCACTATTTGAAAATCGCCGGGTAAGCGAATTCTGTCTTTTTTTCGCGCGAGATTTTTCCAGGTTAAAATGTGTACTGATGAATTTCATTGAAAAGTAGAGCGTGTGACTAAAATCAGAGAGCGGATATCTTTATAGACCCACGGCAAGTTATTTTCGGGTACCATAAGTGCCATTTAAGAACAGTAAAATGGTGACCGTTGTTCAAAATGAACTTAATCATGAAAAAAAAATGATAGAATGTGATAATTTTTTTAATCAAGTCTGGGAAGTTGAAATAATTAATAATTAATAATAATAATAATAATAATAATAATAATATAATAATAATAATAATAATAATAATAATAATAATAATAATTATTATTATTATTATTACTATTATTAATTGTTAAATCAATAATTATTAATTTTGGCAGCCGTAAGATCGTTTGAAGAGCTAGCCATACGAAATGGACGCCACTCCATCATTAAAGATGCTAAGAAGTATGCAGAGGAGCTGGATCTACAGCTCTTGCTAAATTTCCCTTACGCGGTTGCTGTTTCCGATGGCAAAGAAGTCGAAGCTAAGAAGGTAAAGCAGGCAATCTACAAAGCCCGCCAGCGGGAGATACAAGCAAAGGTAACTGAGGAGAGATGGCAAGGAAAACTTATCAAGAACAGATGGGACTACGAGAAAGTTAAACTGGAGGAATGCTTTGAGTTGCTTTCTTCGTGGAAGAATACCCCAACGCATACCATCGCGAGAGTACAAGAGCTCTACCAACAGCTGTTACCTACCAGGGTTTATTATAACAGAAAAAGAAAATCACAAGTCACCGATGAAAAATGCCGCCTATGCGGGGATTCCCTGGAGAATGTGCAGCACATTTTATCTGGATGTAGTGCATTAGCATAGACTAAGTACCTACAGAGGCATAACAATGCTCTCAAGATCTTATTCTTTGATATCCTCAGATTTTTGGATCTCATTACTAAAGTTGAACCGTGGTTCTCACAAGTCACCCCCAAGCCGTTGTATGAAAATGAGCATGCGACCGCAGCCTTCTAGGACGTCCCGTTATTCGCTGACACAACTCAAGTAAAAGCTAATAGAATCGACGCCACAGTCATTGACCAGACAAGCAAGCAAGTCAGAGTGATTGAAATGAGCTGTCTATAGCTGGAGAACAGAGAGTCTAAAGATTTTGAGAAGAAAACGAAGTACAGTCAACTGAGGCTGGAGCTGACGAACCGATACCCTTAGTACAAGGTCAATCAGTATAACATTATCATCATGGGATGTCCTTGGGGCTGCTCGAAAGGGGTTGAAAGAAATATTAAAGAGCTTGTAGCAGACAAGCGTGAATCAATTATACAGCAAATGCAAAGGGTATCCTGTCTATTTCATTACACATTGCTACAAATGCAATGTTCAAGCTGAGCGTTTAGATATCTTTAGGAATTTTGGACACCCATTTTGACAGAAATTTTATCTCGTACATTTTCGAGATTTTATTACACATCTTAGGGTTCCCATAGGAAAATGGACAGCTATATGAACGATGTTTTTCAACTTATGAACAGTTTTAATTTGTAATTAAGACGTCCATAAAGGCGTTAAGATTAAATTTAGTTATTTATATATATTTATGACACTCTTATTAAATCATTTTTGATCAGACTTTCTCTTTTTTGCGTGTGTGTTGGATTGCTTAAATCATTGTGTAATTGTTGTCATAAGTTTTAATCGATGCCATGGCTGGTTACGGTTTGCCGCCCAGCCTAAGCTTTTAATCTTTACTCTGGACATCGAGACGTTTGTACTACAAATTTATAATAATGGGTATTGGGTGGGCGATTTCTGTCGGCTCTCAGAGTGGAACAACTGCCCATCACGCACAATTGCTGGACTCGTCGAGCTATACGAGCAGCTTTTGCCTACGCGAGTATACATGAGTCAGAAGACCCACTCAAGCGGGGAAGGCGAGGTGAGGTGCAACTTATGTGGTAAGGCTCCAGAGAGCGTGGCTCATATCTTGTCAGGATGTAGTGCGCTGGCCCAGAGCGACGCAGCACTGAAGGTACCGTTTTACGAACTGTTGTATGACGAGGGAGTTATAGACGAGATACCACCCTGGCACTCACCCGACAAGCCCAAGCCTGTGTATGAGTCAGAGAATGTTAAAGCTTATTGGGATGTCCTTATATACGCTGATCAACAAGAGGTCACATGCAATAGGGTGGATGCACGCATTGTAAATCATATGTGCAAGAGAGTTGTGATGCAGGAAATGAGCTGCCCGTGGGCAATTAACAATCGGACAAGAAAGGATGAGGAGAAGACACTTAAGTACGGACCCCTTCGCTGGAAACGAAGACAGCAGTTCCCAGGCTACGAGGTGAAGTAATAGCATCATAATAGATGCCCTCAGGGGGTGGTCACGGGAGTTGGATGTCATGATGCTCGAGTTAGTGGGAGGCAGAAACCCTGACGTACTGCGAAAGATGCGGAGGGCAGTGCTCTCGGGCACGTTGAATATTGCCCGGACTTTCAAGGTGGCAGTTTGGGTTCCTGTTAGAAGGAGGACCGTATACACAACGTAAAACCTATTTAGGATTAGTTATGTACATTTAGTTTTTACTCCATGGCTCACAGGTTACGGTTTTCGCCCTGTGTTACTTGATTAGAATGTACCATTCAGTTTAATTCTCTGTGATTATAATAATAATAAGGACTTTATTCAAAGAGGGATACACCATTTAAAGGTAACGTGAATACGTAAGTTTTCTCTTCTGCTATCTTAATCAAATTTAACTGTTAAAAATTTTGAATAAATTATGTAAAATTCCGTTACACATAATGGTAACATTCCCGTTTACAAATATCTATCTTAGTTTGGGAAATGAGGTATTGGATACCGTCCAGTGGCAGAATAATAAGTAGCATCTATTAGTTACTCATGAACTTTGCTCTGATTATCAGTGCAATCGTTTCTTATCCCGTAAGATCACTTTAAGTTCGCAAACAACCTGAGAACTCGCCTTTGTCATTTACCCTCCCCTTCCTACCCGCAGGCCGCATGGGGGGGAGGGGGCAGCTTCGGTCTTAACACACCCTCCTGAATGCAGATTTGCTTGTTCCGGCAAACAATGAATATTCTTTTGGTGTAGATATGCACGATTGTCTTTTTCTTACTGCTTAGAATGAAATAGTTTTATTTACTTGTGGTCGATATCACATGCAGAAAGAAATCCTTGAAAATAGGACAAGGTCTGCGATCCGTGAGTTACGATTTTCAGGTTATCGATGCAAATACATAAATAATATATTACAGTCTTCACTTAATCATATGATGAAACACACAACGAATAATTTCTTTTTGTAATATCATATCCAATGGCTTTATTGAAAGCGGTACTATAGCAAAGTTTTTAAAATTATTTCAAAGGAAAAAACTGTGAAAATTGAAAAAAAAAATGTACATATAAACTCCCGTCGATGGCTCATTACGCTACGATACGATGAAAAAAATAATCTATGAAAACTTATTTGAAAGTTGTGAGAACATCGTTTTCATTAAAAGAATTACGGGATGTAGCTTCCCCCCTGTCATAAAGTCTGCTAAGAATCAAATAATTGTGGTACCAATGCAAATTGCTAGGACGTATTCTGTTAAAATCTAAACCAAAAGACGATGGTTGAATATATATGTCGTCATTTTTCTTATCGTCATATTACAAAATATCTGTGGTAGAAACTACTCCTTAATGTTTTAAAAGAGGATCGATTGGGTAGATGTAAATGTCATCATTGTAGACTTTTAACACGCGCATAAATCACGAGTAAGATACAATAAAACTAGATTAAAGGATATTTTGGTTTAATTCCGACAGCGAGCGAACTAATTTTTGATATGTAGCATTTTCAAATCATTGGTTATAAACAGGTTACTGGGAAACAGTTTACGAGGGTTTTTCCCCACAGGAGTATATTTAAATTCAGGCAAGGCCAAGTGAACACTCATCAGGAAATCACAATCGTAATCAACAACAGATATGTCAGATTCGCCTCTACTAGGCTAGTTATACATTGCTTATCACCTTCAAAGCAACCAATCAGTACGCGTGAAAATCACTATACCCTTCTAAAGAAAGTTCTACAAAAAATCAATTGGTCTAATTTTCATTTCAGTCGATGTGGGAGCGCTGCGCTCGGCACTTTTTTTAACTAATTCTGCCCAATGGATATTGACCCCAGTTTCATTTCTACAGCGCGGAGAAACTCCGTTGAGATTTGACCAAACAGCACAATTACTACTGTCGCCGTACCACCAGCCTCCGCCTCTTATTTGAGTGCAATCAGCAGGATCTCTATCCCAGGTGCCAAAAACGAAATCTTTGTGAGGACCGAGGGAATCAAAGGAAACAGTTTTATCTGTTCCAAAATAAAAGAAAGGATTTTGCTTGTTTTCAAAATCAGCGTAGCAGCCAAGAAGTTGTTGTTTTTCGCAAAACAAAAACAACAACAACAAACGAACAAACAGCAACAACAACAAAAACAGAACAGAACTCAATTTAAACAATGGTAACATGCTTTTTCAATGAATCTATCTCTGTTAGCATTCAAGCCACAAATCATTGTCTTAACCTCCAATAACGAGGTAGGGCAAAGCATCGAGATTTTGTTTACAGCGTCCAAGTCAGATAAATGATTGAATTTTTTATATTTTGCTGAAGATGAGTTCATTAACTGTTTTCTCTATACAATTGGAGCTAAAGGAAGGAGGTCTTTGGCGAGGGAAGTAAAAAAACAAAAACAAACAAACAAACAAAAACGAAAGAATGTTAAAGAAACCTCTACTTACTTGTAACATTGCCAATGTACAGCCGGTACGTAGCTGTCTCGTTCCCAATCCCGAACCAGCTATACTCAGCGTGAACAGTTTTCCCAGTGGCCATTCCCAGATCAACTCTCAGCATATTCTTTGTTTCGTTTCGTGTCAGGCGGTATATCTTGTCCAGTCCGAGCCAAAATTCACCAGTAAAGTTACCGAAGCCATGCTTGTAGTCATTCCAGGTGCGGTTAAAATCAACAGAGCCATTGAATCTTTTCTGAAACACTGCCCACCCCCCACCAGCCGTTGTTTGGTCACAATATACATCAAAGGCACCTGAACCATCTGGATCGATTTTGTAAACATTGCTGATCCGTTGGCCGGATTTGTACAACTCAGCACAGTTCTTAGCTGTAAAAAGAGAAATGAAGATAGTTATCAAAATGAATAGGGGGTATCAACTCTTATACGAGCGTAGAAAATCTTACCTATACATCTCAACGATGTTTCATCACGATTCCCTTCCATTGTTGTCTCTCCCAAGTAGACCGTATGGTTCATCTTGCAATCTATTGGGGCTGCACGCATTGATGGCACAACTTGAAAAGTCACAGAAAATGCAAGACACACTGTAGCAAAACCTGAAAGAGAGAAGTCAGTGCAATAATAATAATAATAATAATTACGCTATGATTGGCCGTTCGATGATATTCCATCAGTGTGTGCGTGAGAGGAAAACTTCACAGTGGACCACTCAATGATTTGCAAACGACGGGGTTTTGTTATCCAACGGCATAATGAGTTGAGAGACCTCGAGGCCGACCTTTTGAGTATAGGGTGTACCGATGTCGAGGTCGAGCCAGTTCTCCAAGACATCACTGAAGAAAATCTCAGCAGAGGGTCTAATAGAGCACAAGAGGCAAGATCATCGGGCGCGTGACTTCTGGGATCCCCAGAGCTCGGCATTCTTCGATGTGAGGGTTTGCCACCCTAATGCCGAGTCGCACAAGGACCAGGAACCACAGCAGATTTATCGCATCCATGAAAATGACAAGAAGCGGCCTTACTCTAAGAGAGTGTTGGATGTTTAGCATGGCTCGTTCACGCCGCTTGTATTTACAACTACGGGAGGGATGGGGATGGAATGCATAAGATACCACAGCCGATTGGCCGAGCTGATAGCCGCCAAGAAAGGGGAACGACAATCGCATACAACTTCCTGGATCCGAGCAAAGACATCCTTTGCCCTCCTTCGGTCGGCCTTAGTTTGCCTCCGAGGATCGCGGGTGAAGCGCCGCGTTGCGTATGACTATAATAATTGTGACGTTGAAATCGCAGCTGCCGAGGGAACCACTGACATTGTTTAATGATTTTTAGCAGCCTTATATATGGGGTTCTAGATTTGCCATTCATCTTTCTCTTTTCTGTATAATTGAGTTAATTGGATACTATTGAAAAAAAAAACTCTTTTAAATTACTCTTCAAAAGAAACCTTGAATTTAAACTTCTTAAATACCGAGGTAAAGTGTTGTAAACTAGAGCCCCTTAAAAGGCAATACTTCTCCGTCTAAATTCTAATTTTACTTTGGGAAGATTTATTGAACACTCATTGTTTCTAGTGTTAATGTTGTGTTAATTTTTGGGGAAATATCCTTTGAAAGGGGCCCAGATAAATGGATTGAACAAGCTGATCGAGTTTGAAAATCGAACTGAACAGAACTAAGAAGAAAACATAGATCAATAAAAAAAGATGTCGTATGCTACCACGAGCGGAAAAATTCAACTTTGGGAGAAAAACTGACTGTGTGGGCTTTATCTCGAACCAGCATCGAAAAACATTTAAACTCTGCACGAGTATTGTTCGTTAACGTAGATTTTTCCTTAGTTTAAATCGGGTTGCTAAATTTAGAGTCACATAAAAGTCCCACGCGGCTTTAACGGCAGTTGTTACAACTTCCAGTCTCTTCAAATTTGAAAGCTTTAACATGAAATTGCATCAATGTTTCACAAGAAGTACTACGTTTGAAAAAGTAAGCATTAGACCTAAGTACTGCGGATTTTACATACCTATTCCCTGTCGTATGCCTCTCATTGTATTTTTGCTGGTGTTGTTTGCAATTTTATTCACAAAAGGCTGCAAAAAAATGATAATAGCTGTAGGACTAAAAGAATAATCGAAATTCCTCAAAAAAAGTGTAGGGTACAACTAAGTTATCTTACTTATCTTATTTACTCACTCTTATTTATCTTATTTACTCACTCTTATTTATCTTATTTACTCACTCTTACCTTCGTTCTCCGTTCAAGAGTTGATAAAGTACAGGAGAATTTTCTTTTGTTATCTAGGCAAAGGAAACGAAAAGGAGGTAAACCTTTATTGTTTCAATTCATGAAAGTTTAGAACTTCCGCTAATACTTTGAAATAGAACTTATGGTACTAATTTTAAACGCAGGGTCTTAGCAAGCCGCACAATTTTTTTTTAGTTCGCCTTTTGACAGTCTTGTATGGAGTTCATGGGAAATTGCATGTTAATCTTATTGCGGTAAAGTGAACTGGCGTCGTTTCGGATAGTGTTCAAAAATCAGCTAGTCCTCCAGAATAATCTTAATTTCACCTGTTTTCGTTATCTCCTGTTCAATTATCTAACAACCGGAATTACCTTTATCTGATAAATAAATGGCGTTGCGAGTCTGTGCAATAACTTATTCCGGTTTGGCATCCGGGCTTGTCAAATCTCTTTTAATCCCTTTCCGAAAATGAACGAGTTTGTTAATGTCTTTGTCCTGTAATCCTTTTCCTCAACTGTGATGTCGCTTTCGATTCCTTTTCCTTTGTCTTCCTCTGTTACTTGTATTTATTTCCATTTTTTTTAGCAAGAGCAATTGCAAACGTATACTCTGAACTAAAATCCGCATGTTGGAACAAATGACAGTTTCTTGTTTTTGTTTTGTTTTTTTGGTTACAATTCAAACTCAAATGGTGATGAAATTCGGGATTGTTTTTCTTGGGGTCACAAATTGTAAAATGCTTCCATTTTATAACAAGTTCCGGAAATTCCAATAAAAATGAATAGAAAAGAAACTTTCCGGAATATTTCCTTGCAAATTCTTGCCAGCTGCGCTAGGAAGTTACCCGCCGGGAGCGAGGCCAACGGATTCTACTTCATTACCAATTATGTTGTGTCATGTTCAACCAAAGAAAGAAACCCTTAAAATTGGCCTCGATCCCAGCGTGTAGTTTCGTTTGGCTTCGTATCTGGAAAGCACTGGTTTGAATCTCGTCGAAGCCTGATTTTTTAGGTTTCTTTTTCACAATTGCCATTAAAATCGACGCTCACTTACAAGGAATATGGTTTTATTTGATTTCAATTGGCAGGTCAGATAAAATTTTCTTCATTTCCAATTGTTTCGCATCACTTGTTGAACCTTATAAATCCACACATTTTCTGAGGCCCAACACATAATGCAACAAAAAGCTACTCTCCAGTTAGTTCTCTTGGGATACGTCCCGATAAAGTCATACTCTATAATACTGATAGGCAAAGGCCTGACTCTGGTGGCGTGTTACATGACGCACGAGATTTTCTCCCTGAGTAGAAGCAACTCGGATTCTAGTTTTTCCTTCTATTTTGGATTTTATTAAGAGCATGACAGGACTGAAAACGCGTGCACTCTAAGTACCTCTCGTTGTTTTTGAATTAGTGGCTTTAGACCAGAATTATTTCCTTGCTCTCTTCAGAATTCGCGCCTAACCAAAGGAAGTTGAGACGCGTTCATTTTGAAGAAATGTCTGTAGTAACTGTATCAGACATAAAAATTGCGCTTCGTCGTTCCCGTTGCAAAACGATGCAACGATTTCAAGGCCGTAGTAAAGGACGGAAACATTCGTTTTTTAGCGGGGCTCCCACGCGCGCGAAGCGCGCGTGGAGCAGAGCCCCATACCCATGGTATATGGTCAACCTCTTTTCGTTTGGATGTCACGTGACTGATCGAGCGTACGTTCGTGCCCTCTGTCATGCATTCTATCACGAAAGTAGCATATGACCAAATTTGAAAATATGGCGTCCGCGCGGCCGACCCTCAAAATTTTCAGGTCGGATTTCTCGTTCATTTGCGATCGAGTTAGACCTTGTGGAACTCAGAATGTAAAGTAACAATGCTATAGAATACTCTGCTTGGAAAAGAATGGATATCAAGGTCTTAAAGGGGACAGAATAAGCTCTCGCGTCAACGACGCTACGACTCCCAAGGCGATGTAAATATTATGTTCGAGTAACAATGTGTTCAAAAAGTATTGTTTAATAGAATATTTTGCGTCAAATCGAAGTTTTCATGATGAATTTTACCGCGTGGGCTTTGTACACGTAAGAAATTCGTACGTTTTTTGCTTATAACAGCAAATCAAAAACTGTTTTGAATAAATCTGTCGTCCCGAAATATGTCTCGGCCATTTTATTCTTGCTTCCTATTGATAGATTCCATGGAACTTGAGATCTCCTCACTCACGGACAAATTCGAATATTCCATTTTGAAATATGATCTACATGCCATTTGTACACATGATAAAATATTTAGCGATTTTTATATTTCATCTTGATTTTTTAGTTAAACGTAATATGCACCTATCGCCTTTTTCGCCGGAAATAAGTTCTTTAATTAGTCTTCTTTTACCGGAGCTTGTTTTTCGGAAAAAGATGATTTTTAAAAATTTACTGCGGATTGTGTTTACTTTCTTGGTTTCTCTAGAATTTTGACTTTTCACAGGCATGTGTTACACTTAAGTGTCAATGGGTTTAATCTATACTGAATGAATTTTTGGCTAAAAATTTTTAATATATGTAAAGAAATATTATTGCAAAATTTTCACTTATTGGGAGCTCCGCTTTTAGGCTTGGCTAAATCTATATGTTAAATCTTTGGTCGGTCAAACGAAATTTGGCGCAATAGACGATGAATCAGCAAATATTCATATACTTGTTA
The DNA here is from genome assembly GCF_964205215.1 of Stylophora pistillata. Lineage (NCBI taxonomy): Eukaryota > Metazoa > Cnidaria > Anthozoa > Scleractinia > Pocilloporidae > Stylophora > Stylophora pistillata. Next base: position 18,307,285 of record NC_142529.1, read on the forward strand.
GGAAAGCCATTTTTGAAAACCTATTATAGTTGTTGACCTAGCTTGCCAGTGACTTGACATTAACTTGGTATTCCCATCTTTCCAAGTGAAAACGAATTGAAGGCTAAAATTGCTCTTTTTAAAATAATCTTTTCAACCACACGATTGACCATGCCGACCGATTCTGAAACGTTCGGAGTTTGACTTCGATTTTTCTCCTTGCGATTGATATTAGAAACTGGATTTTAAGACAGTTCTTGTTGTTTCCAAGATTACGTGTTCCTTACAAACCTCAAGGGTTTGGCACAGCTCTCAACCTCTTCGAAATGAAAAGTTGAAGTATTAAATGACTAAAAGTCTCATGAAAAGGTCTATAATTGAAAAAGTATAAATTAGCTTTGAGTACCGTTTCCGGGTCAGTATCTATACACGGCAACTCGTTAAAAAAAAATAGCCAGATTTTTCATACCATTACATGTATGCTTTGTGGAATGCCTCATATTATAATTATTTTGGTGTAGTTGTTTCGATGTACACACTTTATGAGAGCTGATGGGACTCTACTTACTGTCGAATTTTTAAGTACATTACTCAAGTGTGGTCGCATGGGTTTTAAACACCGATGAAATGAAATTCAAGTACATCCCTTGTTGCAGAGACAGCCCTAGTACGTGGTATTTAATTTATTCGAAAACGACCAGCACGAGCTTGCTGTTAAAATGCTTATTGTCTTAGCTATTATCAGATCATGGAAGTTAAGGAGTTAAGTGGTTCAACGACTGATATCCGTAATCTCGTCAAAACAGCCGCTTTCTCAACTTGTTTAAAGGCAAGCGGCGAGTTGGTAACCTTCAATGAAATCTCAGGGAAGCCAACCTCTGGAAATGTTTTCGTTTAGCACCAGCTCCCGAAATCGACTTTACTTAATTTGATGCACTACTCCTTGTAATACCTTGATGGTATCAACCTTCCCTTAAGGTCGGCACACACGAGGGGACTAGTCCCTGCGACTAGTCCCAGCGACCAGTTTTATGCGACTAGTCCCTTCGTGTGAACTACACATTTCTGTGGTCGCAGGGACCAAAATTTGGTCCCTGCGACTGGTCGCACGAATTCAAACTGGTTTGAATTCGTGCGACCAGTCGCAGGGACTTGTCGCATGAAACAAATGTTTGTCCCTTCGTGTGGACTGTTTGTGCGACCAGTCCCTGCGACTGAACGGTAAATAAGCCAATCACGGGTCAGTATGATTTGTAAACATTGCAGTTTCTATGAATTTTCCGTGAATTCTAGATTTCTACAACTGAAGAATAAAAAACTACTTCTAGTTTTGTAAACATATGTAGATGCCTTGGAGCCGTTTTGATGGAATTTTTACCCTATTTGACTCTGTGTCTGTTAAAAATAAAAAAACAAAAACGGAACACGTAAAAGCATGAATAATCCGACTGACTAAGTGTAGTTCATTTGCGTTGATGTTTAATAGTGCTACAATGAAAAGTTACCAAATTTTCATTGTTTTCGTGTAACGCCCCAGACTAAGAAACATCTTTTGCCTCTTAATTTTCCTATGTTCTTGTACAATCGAGTGCCCTCGTGTGAACGCCTTAAGGGACTAGTCCCTGCGACCGGTCCCCTCGTGTAAACCCTTCAAAGACTTGTCGCCGGGACTAGTCGCACGGACTAGTCGCAGGGACTAGTCCCCTCGTGTGTGCCGACCTTTACAGTGAGACTTTTAAGAAATCGTTTGAATTAAGTGCAGCTGTAATTAATTTAAACTGTGAGGTCGTTCTCTTTTGATCCATTCCGTGGAGAAAATTAATGACAAATCTACGTTCCACGACCTCAGAAGCCTTCTTTATTAAAATCATTCACCGGCGTGGCACTCTAGGATATTTCCTGTCTTTCAACCTTGCAAATGCAACATGTCAAATGCCAATACCTCTTGCATCTTCCGCCATAACTGTGACAGATTGATTTAATTGAGCGCGTGCTCCTCTAACGAGCTATACTTTAATCCGACGACTTGAAAATACGGCCGTGGATTGTTTTACCGATTAATTCAATTAGCTCATACAATTATAATAAACAGAGAGTGATTTACAAAAAAATTTTGTTTACAAATTGTTTACGAAACAACCAAAGTCACACACGATTGCCGGTTATTGTATTCAGCTACACAAGAATAATTTGTTTTGGGTGAAGACCGACAAAAAGAGGGAAGAAATAAAAAGAAACTCGTTACGTTAGAAAATGTCTGCTTGTGGGATTTGACCGAAGCTAATAGGACGCTACTAAAAACTGAGTGCACTCGCTTCACTTATCTAATTACCTTTTAAACCCCCTCCTTCGCTCTCCGCATAAGAACTGACAAAGAGCATATGGTGTTCCTTTATTCGAAATACATATCTGCGATAAAAAACAAAAACAAAACAAAACAACAACAAGAACAATAACAACAAACAAATCTCATCTGCCAAATCGTGGGGGCTTTAGAAATTCTTATCGCACGAGAAAGAGCTTAACGCTTTGATTTTATCGAGATTGTCCTAGATTGTGACCAAAAACAGTCGTGTAAAAATGTATGTTTCCATTCTCAAACCTAAGAGCGGAAAGCTAATGACTTGTTAGACCAGAAAATTCACTTTTTGTGGAAGTAAAAGACGACATTCTAAACTAGAAAACAACAGACTTAAACGGCCGACATTGAATTTGTTTGAAGACGTGCAATTTCGGAACAACTACGTAAGTATACTGTAAGACTATGGGATAGGTTATATTCAAAACTGAAGCGCATCTGACCAAAAGAAAGACTCAACAGGGGATCGATCGGAAGGTTGTTACCTTTGCCTCATTGTCAAACAACACCGTCCGACCGGATGTACTTTGATATTTGAATCCCGAAGTAAGGGAAAAAGGATTACGTGTACCTACAAAGCGATTTAGCCAAAATGGATGATAAAACGGAGCGTCTCTTGGATCGATGCAGCGGAATTTGGAAACTTTTGCCGCTGGAAAGGGTAGGTATTAGCAAATTACTCTCGCGGGTGGAGATTTGAGGGAGATCGGTCGACCTTAGTGGAATTCAATCAGCCTTCGAGTGGTGACGGTTGGTATTCGGGACCTGTTGAGGTTTCCAGCCTTGAGTTTTTTTACTTTGTAAAGCGTGTGGTGCTACTGGTACATTTTTTTTTTTTTTAAATATAAACTAGTGAGCAGCACTTCTGCGAACAATGGTTGCAAAACTTCTTTATTCTCTGACGCGTTTCGTCTAACTGTCGTAGACTTCTTCATGGGGTCTTACGAGTATAACTAAGCGCCTGTATTTCTAAGCCAAAGTTACTAGGGGCCACAGAGGCTCGGCCGGACTTACGAACAGGAACAGGCGAGGTTGTAAAAAATTCAAAACATGTAAGTCAAGGTGAGAAAACTATTTTGGGGGCCACGACTTAGAAAAAAAAAAAGCGACTGCGACTTAGAGGCTATCCATTTAAGTTTTTTTACTGCCGCCGCTTCGCGGTGTGCGTTACCACGACAGCGAGACATGGATCTCCCGGCCACCTCAACATAGATCCCGGCCAAGCAAGACTATTGTCTTTAAGACTACGTTCAGCTGCACTCATACCCGTACTAAGGTTATCAATAATATTCTGCCAGAGATTGTACCGTTTGTTACAAGAAAGCTGTGACAATAGCTAATCTATGTAAGTACTACGTTTTTCGGGGGTCACGGTTTTAACTAGAACTGTGGCCCCCAAAATATTTTTCCCACCTTACCATACACGTTTTAAATTTTTCACAACCTCGCCTGTTCCTGTTCGTAAGTCCGGCCAAGCCTCTATGGTCTTTGGACCCCGTTACTTTGGCTTATAAATACATATATCTTATTAGACGTTTAGTTGTGTAGTATCGCTGAGTATTTTTACGAGTTGTGCCGTATTTTGATGAGCCCTTAGGGCTCGTTTAATAAGAGACCAACACTCAGGGTCTTAAAATAATTGAGAAGAATTTGCTACCTTTCTATAACATCAAGAAATGGTTAGATATTCTAGTCTTCTCGGATAGGGACGAATAAATGGAGGTCCCGTCTCCTGCAGGGTTGGGGTAGGAGACGTTAATTTCCCACACACGAGATTACTGTGTGATGGATGTCCTCCCCTGGGGTGGGATGGGTGGGATATAGGGCGCCCTTAATTTGGAGCCTCGCTCTGTTGTGCGACCCTCACCACACTCTGGTGAAAGTGATTAAATAAATAAAGATCTATTATCCAACAGGCTAAATGATCATTTCAGTGCGGGCAAATTTCGCGGATATATCTGGAGTGCAAATATCACGTGATATTTGTACTCGTCTCGCGCGTTATTTGTACTCTATGAAGCACATTTGGATAATAAAGGCGCTTAGTTATACTTGTAAAACTCCCTGAAGAAGTCTACGACAGTTAGATGAAACGCGTCAGAAAATAAAGAAAATTTGCAACTACTGTTCGCAGAAGTGCTGCTTACTAATTTACATTTAAAAAAATTATACAGTTGATCAGTAGCACCGTACGCTTTATAAAGAAAGTCGCCAAAACAGCGTTAAAAGGACCATAAACGACAAAGCAGCTACGGAAAAAGGTAAGGAGACTTTATACGATATATTCCTTGCTTTTATTATCCTTTCTGATTTTTTCTTAATTTCTTTTATAATTTTTCCGTTGACTGGTGACACCGCACGTGTTACAAAGAACGGTCGCCAAAACAGCGTTAAAACGACCATTGGCAACAAAGCGGCTACGGGAAAAAGGTAAAGAGACTTCACATGTTATATTCCTCGCTTTTATCATCCTTTTCAATTTTTTGAAATATATATATATATATTCTCACACGTAAACAGTATACATATTATGAAAACGATGTGAGCAGAATGAGATTTGCATGGTATTTTGTTGAAAAAGAGGAGGCTAGAGTCCTTATAGTTATCGAAAAGAAAGACACTTCAACAGTAATTCACAAGCGAGGGAACCCTACCTTTGCAGTTAACCAGAAAACCTGAAAATCGTTTATCTGATTTACGTAATCTAAGATGTGTAACACAACGAAGCTAAGAGCATACAGGTCATCCGAGAGCTATTACATTTTGCGTCCTTAATGCGTTAGAAAAGTTATTAAATTTCGCGTTGAAAAGATATTACATTTTGCTTTGAGAGATTTATTATAATTTGCGTCGATGTTATTAAATGTTGTGTTATTACATTTTGTGGCGATCGTTACATTTTGCGGCGATCATTACATATTGCGGCGTAACAATGACGCCTACAACAGTTAAAAACATTAAAATGAAATTATTCCCTTGACTGACGACATTTTTTGACCTTTCTGCCTCCGTTTCTTAAGTAGTTGTTATTAAGTCTTTGTCGCTCTCGTGCAAACATACGTCATCGTTGAGTTGTTCGAAAGAAAGCTCATTTAATTGTTTGCTTTCGTAGAGGAGGCGAATTGCCTTGTATGAATGAAATTTTTCACCCAAATTCTGGTGTAGTGAATACATTTCGACGAAAAATTGCCAGTAAACCCAACATTTTCAAAGTGCATTTGATAATAAAAATTAACGGTAAAAAACTACGACGTTTCGAAGTCTGCATGACCTCATTATCAAGTAAAATGTTAAAACTGATGTAAAATTGTAGCTCAGAGATTATATACAAATAAAATGTGATAACTTCATTAGAATAATGAGCGTTCATTGTTATTGGTGTTTAGCATGTCAGATCGTGCAGTATATGTTTAAATAAATACTTTTGCACGTATTGAGTCAGACTGCGTGTTTAGCTTTGGTTTTTGTTCGCGAATGAATAACATTTCGTGAATTAGGCAGTCCATTTTCCCGCGGCATTTCTTGAGAACGGAAAACATTTCCTCTAGGCTAGTGGACGCTACACTGTGGGCTTCTTTCAGATGCTTGCCAATGACAGAGGCTTTATGTTCTTCTATGCGTTGATGAAGATGGCGTGTGGTATAACCGATATAATCTGCATCGCACGAATCACATTTAAAAGTGTAAACAACGCATTGGTGGTTAATTAAAGCGGGCTTCTCTTCTTGTATCTTGAGCTTTCCCTCGATCTTACGACTCGTGAAAACTGGTTGTAGGTCAGTTCTGATTTTCCGGCCAAGATCTTTCAACTGATGTCTTACTGTGTCGGCCGATTTTTGGTCTTTAAATGGTAAAGTTATTCTGACAGGTTTTTGTGTAGCCGCGTCAAGTTCAGTTGGGGTTTCGTGACGGCTTTGGATCGTAGAACTCGTGTACCAGGCGATAGCTGAGTTGATGAGTTTCACTGGGTACTTAAGCTTAGTAAACAACCGCTTGAGATGCTGGCATTCCTTCGTAAAAGATTCTTTCGTTGATGACAGGCGGTAAGCTCGGTTCAGCATTGTATTCAGCAGAGATCTTTTGTAACGCTGATCGACATGGCTCTGGTAATTTAAGAGCAGTCCTGTATCAGTTGGTTTATGATATACGCTTGTTGTCAGGTGGCAACCGTTTTTCTCAATCATCATACCGAGGAATGGAAGCTTGTTGTTTTCAGCAATTCCCATTGTGAACTGTATGGCAGGATGGCATTCGTTCAATGTTGAAAGGAAGGCTGTTGCGGCTTGAATATTTGGCATCGTGGCTAATGTGTCATCGACACATTATATATATCTAATAAGATATATGTATTTATAAGCCAAAGTAACGGGGTCCAAAGACCATAGAGGCTTGGCCGGACTTACGAACAGGAACAGGCGAGGTTGTGAAAAATTTAAAACGTGTATGGTAAGGTGGGAAAAAAATTTTGGGGGCCACAGTTCTAGCTAAAACCGTGACCCCCGAAAAACGTAGTACTTACATAGATTAGCTATTGTCACAGCTTTCTTGTAACAAACGGTACAATCTCTGGCAGAAAAACCTGTCAGAATAACTTTACCATTTAAAGACCAAAAATCGGCCGACACAGTAAGACATCAGTTGAAAGATCTTGGCCGGAAAATCGGAACTGACCTACAACCAGTTTTCACGAGTCGTAAGATCGAGGGAAAGCTCAAGATACAAGAAGAGAAGCCCGCTTTAATTAACCACCAATGCGTTGTTTACACTTTTAAATGTGATTCGTGCGATGCGGATTATATCGGTTATACCACACGCCATCTTCATCGACGCATAGAAGAACATAAAGCCTCTGTCATTGGCAAGCATCTGAAAGAAGCCCACAGTGTAGCGTCCACTAGCCTAGAGGAAATGTTTTCCGTTCTCAAGAAATGCCGCGGGAAAATGGACTGCCTAATTCACGAAATGTTATTCATTCGCGAACAAAAACCAAAGCTAAACACGCAGTCTGACTCAATACGTGCAAAAGTATTTATTTAAACATATACTGCACGATCTGACATGCTAAACACCAATAACAATGAACGCTCATTATTCTAATGAAGTTATCACATTTTATTTGTATATAATCTCTGAGCTACAATTTTACATCAGTTTTAACATTTTACTTGATAATGAGGTCATGCAGACTTCGAAACGTCGTAGTTTTTTACCGTTAATTTTTATTATCAAATGTATTTCTAAACATTCTCTGATTAGAATTTTCAAAGTGACTGTCTATAACTTTTTTGAGAACATGAAACGCTATCGTAGGTGAAATATTTTTGATATTTAGGTGAAAGTTTAAAGAGGCTTATCTTCACATCTCATTTCGGTGAGTTAAACTGAAAGCTGAAAACTCTGGCTACGGTTCAAGTCCTTAATGTGTCCATTTGGCATTTTACTATAAGTATTCTTTTTCTAAACGAAATTGTCTCTCAGTCAAATCAGACTGATTGAATTGAATCAAGACAGTAAAGGGAATAACTATTACAATGGACTCTTGAATTTTTGAACGAATCACTTATGGCAAAGATTGGTTCAAGAAACTTAAGTTGCACGCCACTGTAACAGTGAAAAGGGAGGGAACGAAAAGCACAGGAGTATATTGGTCGAATTGAGAAACAAAATAAAAACAAAAAAATTATAAAGTTTATCGTGAAGACGCCTAGTTTGACCTTTGCATTGTAAAATTATCTGCTTTAGTGCTGAAAGCTAGGACTCAAATTCACAGAGTTTGAAAGGTCTGCATGTTTGACCAGTTGACCACAAATAATGCAACGAACTGCTACACTCCAGTTGGTTCTCTAAAGATCTATCCTGATAAAGTGGTATTTTAGAAACTGGTCGGAAAAAGCCTGAATTTGGCGGCTTTTTACGTTACCATAAGATTGTCTCCTGAGTAGGGGGCAACTCGGACTACAGCTTTACGTACCTTTTTCCCTTTTACTTAGAACTTTGTATGGAACAAATTATAGATACAGCTAAAGTGCAATGCCAATAAATTTCTTTGAACTATGGCATTAAGACAAGAATTCTGTTTGCTGTTCTTTTAAGAACTCAAAAGCTGCCATTCCAGGTACTTGAATGGTATGTTGTGAGGTCTGAAGATAGTCCTTGGTGCATCTAACTTCACCAAACCACTTTCAAAGAAAAACATCACGCTTTGCCATTCCCCAAGTTGCAGACGACGCAACCATCATCATGTTTTCGGTAGCAACACGAAGCGAAATATTCTGTTAAGTGAATTACGAATTGAAACGACTGAAGCAGTCGCTCTTAAATCTTACTGGTCAAAATCCTAATCAGGTAAATATTATAATGATAATTTCTCGAGAAGTCACTTTTATAAATTGTCTATAGTTGTTGATCTAGCTGTCCATTGACTCGACATTGACTTGCCATTTCCACCTTCCCAAGTGAAAATGATTTAAAAAATCAAACACAGTTAGCTCGTTTCTAAATGATATTTTCAATCAAACAATTGAGCACGCTGTTCGAGTTTGGAAATGGAATGGCAGAACACTGAGTAAAAAAGAAAGTTATAGGTTACCACGAGCTTGGAAGATCAAATCATGGTGTCAGATAAACTGACGGTTCTTCATGCTAAACTACCATGGAAAAACGTTCCGAAATGTTCAGAGTTTGACTTCTCTCCCTTGCGAGCGATGATATATACTAGAATTTTCAAGAGTTCTTGCTGTTTGCAAAATTACTGAGTGTTGCGTGCAAACCCCATAGGCTAAGAGTGGGAACAACTCTAAGCCACGCAGAATTGATAAACTGTAGCATTAAATGACAAGTTTTTCACGGGAAATCCTACATTTGAAAAAGTATATATAAATTAGATCTAGGCACCTGGGTTTCTCACGATATACTGCAAACTGTGTACCAACCAGCCAAATGTTACATTACCTTTTCCTTTTCCTTGTCGAGTGCCCCTCATTGAAATCTTTTGGTTTAATTCTTTGGATGTATGCACCCCGGTGCTAAAAATGGTTTATTGAAGACGAGTCTGGTGGCAAGCTCTTATATGGACTTCGAGGTCTGTCCCTACCGCTGAGTGCGTGCGTATATCATGTTTCTGAGAATGGCCGTTACGAGGGTCCCCTTAAAAACTACTTATTGTCTCAGCTATTATTGTCTCAGCTTCGGTAACTCACGTCCAGCGAAGCCAACTTTCTATTCTTAAACATGAATAAAGGAAACGGAATTTCTGGTGAAAAAGGCACTCCACTTCCGCAGCAGTAAATGACCACATTTTTAATTGAATGACCACATTTTTAATTGGATAACAACCTTTTTTAGGAAAAACAAAATTTCTAATTGGATCAAAATATTTTTTTCAGGGCAAACCTTCGTTAGAATACATCAGGCAAGGACGTCAGAACTGCGTATCGCGTTTTGCGTATAGGGTAGAAACAAACTTTATGACAGATTTCGTTGTCAACCATAGGATTTGTTTATCTTTCTGTATCGGAAATTATATAATAAGGCGAACTTTCGTCTAGTTTTAAGAGCCACAATACAAGAACGATTGAGATTGTTCACGAAGATTGGAATAAGAGATAAGAAGAATATTTATGTAATTTGTATTGATAACTGATGACAGCTATTACTCAATAGCATGATTCAGCATCGTATAGAAAAGATACCTCAGTTTATACTATATTGTAGTAGTCATTATAATGCATTTAAAACATTAAAGGAACTGAGGTCACGCATGTGATATTTAATAATTCTGCACCCTGACATAATATTTTATGAAAAGTTCTACAGTTTCAAAAGTAATCATTAGGATCAATGCTCAGTGTTTGCGTAAGTTTGTACATAATCTGCACGTTGATTCCAAAACATCCAAGAGTCACATACTTACTACTTATCGATTGCCGGGTATTGCATCCAGTGTTACCTAAAAACGCTAAAGATATAAATCTTATTATTATTATTATTTTTCTTTTTTAGTAGAGGACCGACAAAAGGAAAGAAGAAATTTAAAGAAATTATATGGAGAAATTATTTTGGTACTTTTTTTACCAAAGCTGATAGGACTCTACTTAATGCTGGGCGCATTCGATCAATTATCGAATTATCTCTTAAATCGCCTCTCCCGTACTCATCATAAGAACAGACTCTAGTACATCCGATATTGCTTTATGTGCCTGAGAATACACATCTGCGATAAAATCAACATACAACCCCCCTTTGGTGACAAATTCGAGGAACTTAAGGAATTTTAAGGAGCTTAATGTTTTGATTATACCGAGAATGTCCTAGACGAAAGTTGTTATCATAATTTACATGCTCAATGTCTTGGCCAGTCGTTGGTCAGTCGTATCCAGATTGTGGCCGAGTGCAGTTATGTCTTATCTAACAAATTCTTAACTTTTCCTGCTAATAATTGACCTTTCCATTCTTCGACTTTAGCAGGAAAACTGATAGTGAAACCGTGAAGGTATTGATAAAAAAGAAAAATAACTCATTGCCACCACCACGGTGTACTGGATCAATGAAAACGAACATCGGTTTTTACATGCACATCATATTCATGGCCCAGAATCAGCTAAATTATCGTCGCCATTTTTTAAACATTCCCCTTACCTCAGTCGCAATGTTGGTGACGAGTGCCATGGAAAAAAATCTCAAAATTAACAAGTGAGTGGGGCGTTTCGATAAAACTTCACGATAGTTGCAATTATGGTGGCTCTTCGATAGGGTTTCGATACAAGGAATTGATATTGCAAGCGACTGCATTTGAGAGAAACGATGATGATGCATTGGTAATGTTTCTACCCCTTCCACAGCCATTTTTTATGATATGGCTTGGGTATTCTTATTGTCGGAAAAGCGACGTCAGCCTTGTAACCTCTCAACGCGAAACCAAGGGTGGTCTTTACGATATTGTGGTTTTGTAAAAGAATAGGCTAAGACCAACGCGATACGAAGCGTGTGACGACTAGAATAAAGATAAGAAAAAAAAAACGACGCGAGTGACTAGTGTTGCTGTACTGGGATTTCCAACATTATTCGCCAATTTCTATATAAATCTATACTGACAAATTGTATTCTCAGTATTATGACTACTGCATTTGCTTTCATTTTGATTGACGCCGTTATAGTTCCTTGTGTTATAGCACTTATCCTTCAATTCTCGCATACAAAAGATATTTCTAGAATGATATTTGAGGAACAACAAATCTTCAATAGTAGCATTGTCTGATCTCACCCACAGAAAAATGCTCGATGAGAACGGAATTAGATTAATGAGAATAAGTGGCATGTCGGATCTTTTGGGTCACCATCAAAAAATGATAAATACCTGGTAGCCATAATTAACTCCAGAACTTTCAGTAAGAACTTTTAAAATTTGGAGAGTGTCAAACTGACGGTGCATTTTTGAATGTGTTTGGCCACAATCCAAGCGATCTTTCGAGTACATCTTCTTTAGACAGTAGAGTTATTTTGGATAGAATACACGCAATGAAGGGACCGGACTGCTGAGATGTTGAACAGTCTTTCATGTTATTGATGGACTTAAGTGAAATATTATTTTATGCCTGAGGCGTAGAAAATTTAAAGTTCGTATGGCTTGAAATATAATATTCTTTTGTTTACTTTTTTCCCCCTTTGCTCGGAGGTGAAAATGAGCCCCTGGTTGCCGCTATGTACACGACTTTAAGCTTTTCAGAGCTTTTCAAGCAGACTTTTTCTGCTCTATAAAGTCTGAAGACTGCATTTCACCAAAAGTTCGCCATTAACGGACATGTCTTGAGCACCGAATACATTAGAGATCGACATTTTGGCGTCGGGAAAAGCAGATCATCAATGTAAAATTAAAGAAACGTTGTCTTCCAAACAAAAGCCAGCTTTTGAAGCCGATTATCAGCGATGGTCAAGATTTTACTGGTTTTAATTTATACTCATTGTACTCAAAAATATCATTCGTGCATCTAAAAAGATATGTCCCGATCAGATTGTTACCAAACTCCTGAACTTACAATTAACCTTTCTATCTCTATCAGTTTCACATTTTTCTAATTCCGTTCTTGTCCTGCAGCTTGTTAGAAGCTTTTTTCTAACACTCAGTCGACATTCCTTTATTTCTTGGCCTGAACTCCTAAGAGTGAACGTTACCGAAGGCTAAACATTTGGTGGCAACAGCCAAAAATCGATTCAGCTCATATTCTCAAGTTAGTAGGCCCTATGGTGAAACAAAGCGCTGCATACTTTTTTGGCCGAAAATCGATTTGTTTTCGAGAACATCGATAATAACAGAATTTCGCCAAAATGCCACTTTTGAAGTTCAAAGTTTCAGAAGAATCTCAGAGCGTCGCACCTCGAACTTTAAACACTTAAAACCGATAAAAATTACCAAATCTTGAAGAACAACATCAATACACATGTTGACAGCAATTTGAGCAATTCTTCATAGTTTATTTACACAATCTAATTGAGTTTATCCGACCTTATTCCATCCTCGGAGACCCAGGGGCTGTGAGTCGATTTCAAGTTAAGGGCAGAAGAGCGCCTGAGGACATTGTCTTACAAGACTAGTTCCAAACAGTCGCACTCGTTCTGGCCTCTGATTGGTGCCAGAAAATCTTTGTGTTTTTCTGCCCAATCAGAGTGAAGAGTCCTTTGGAGTCCTTTCGTGTGTTTTAACACGCACATATACAACAAGCTCTGTTGCTCGCTATGTTTGTTTGGGCCGTGCGACGAAGCTTTGCCCGAGGTGAAAAGTTTCAGTCACAGCATACAATGTAAGAGAAATCGATCAGACTGTCCGCGAAATCTTACTGGAAATTATACTGAATATTTTCGCAGGTATCACAAGAGAACGTGTTTAAAAGTTTGCGAGGTTCGTTTAAAACATAATTGTTGCAAGCATTGATATGTCGCTTTAAACGTTAGATGAGATGTAAGCCTAAATCTTTCAAGATTTTTTGTATAATTTGCTGCAAGTGAAACTTTTCCAATCCCGTGAAGCTAGCACGCCCGGCTAAAATCTAATGTAATCCTCGCTTGAAAAAAAAAAAAAAAAAAAAGCTAAACGTGGAAACTTTTGTTTATTAGATGTGGGTAGATAACCTTGTCCTAAGGTGACATTTACAATAAAGGAAGCCCGCCCTTTCCATCTAATATTTCTTGGTCTTTGGTTTTGTTTTCCCAAATGAAAGCAGCATCGATTCCCAATAATCAAAGGTATTTAACTTGGTCTTCAACAATCGACAAATGAGGTAAAATGACAATGACCAAGGGACTAGAAGAGAATACGTGGCCTTTCGAGCTCAAGAATTTGAACACTGTACACAGCAGCTGAAAGATTAAACTTTTTCCAAACCCCTTCGGTAACTGTCCGAAACACATCTCCTTTCCACGATGTTCTCGATGATTAGTTTTTGTTAAGATTTTAATTAGCTAATCGGAAACACAGCTAAGCTTTCTTTAAGCGCTTCCTGGAGGTCGTCCACGTATTTAACGTTCTCTGCAGCCTTGGCCATATTGCGAAAGACTTTACTACAAAGCAACGATTAGAATTTGGCGCGCACAGAAAGCTACGCAAGCATAAGCGCCAGTTGCTTGATATACCTGCGTGGCCCGTGCGACGAAATAACTTCACGGGATTGGAAAAGTTTCAGTCACAACAAATTGTAGAAAATATCTTGAAAGATTTAGGCTTACATCTCATCTAACGTTTAAAGCGACATATCAATGCCTGCAACCATTATGTTTAACACGAACCTCGCAAACTTTTAAACACGTTCTCTTGTGATACCTGCGAAAGTATTCAGTATAATTTTCCGGTAAGATTTCGCGGACAATCTAATCGATTTCTCTTACATTGTGTGATTAGACTGAAACTTTTCACCTCGGGCAAAGCTTCGTCGCACGGCCCAAACAAACATAGCGAGCAACAGAGCTTGTTGTATATGTGCGTGTTAAAACACACGAAAGGACTCCAAAGGACACTTCACTCTGATTGGGCAGAAAAACACAAAGATTTTCTGGCACCAATCAGATGCCAGAACGAGTGCGACCGTTTGGAACTAGTCTTGTAAGACAATGTCCCCAGGGGCTCTTCTGCCCTTAACTTGAAATCGACTCACAGCCCCTGGGTCTCCGAGGATGACCTTATTCTAACAAGATTAAAAAATGAGTCAAAAGTAATCCGCTATTTAACTATGTGCTAAAAAAAATAATCGACCGAAAATCTGGCTTTTGGAAGGACTTTTTGGGGATATTATTCAGTACAGTTCCATCAAATTTTAAAGGATAAAATGAGCTGATTTGACGGTACCGTCAGTTAGTCGGAAATGTACGCATCCACACGCAAACTCAATCGTTTTACATTTTACATCCAATCTACAGCTTATTCAACATAATATCGTCTTACCGTCCATATTCCTGTATCACAAAAGGGGACTGTTACATTGCTCTCACAACAGCGATATAACTTGACTGAATAGTCAATACCCCCTGATAATGATTGTTTACAAAGCGTATCTTGGGGTTTCTCTATTCCCATTTCGTTGAAATACTTCACGTAAGAGATCTTTATTTAAATATAAGTCTACAACCGAACCGTGAACCAAATGTAAGCGGAATGTTGTTAGTTCAGAAGCATGATTCTCGTGTGCGGAATAACGCTAATTAAATCAAAATTAGGTCCGCTGAAATCGACAACTCCACAAAAATATAACATTGGACTGTGAAGCGCGTGGCAACAGGAACTAAGGTCGAGTGTTACATACAGGAAACAGCAGCAAACAATTTTTTAATCCCGATCCTTACTGAGTTTATATCTTTATTTGGTAGGTTATTGTCTAGATGGATAAAGCGCATTTTAGGACAAAAAGAGCGAAAGATCTGCAAAGGGCATAGCCCATCTCTGCAGATGTGCCACAGAGGGAAAGTGCATTGTTTGAATATTTGTTTATTTAAAGGAAGTTTTATAAGGGCAAACCTGGAAAATCACAGCCTTCGCGGAAATTTCTGTACTAGCCAACGTTCAACAACAGCTTTATATTTAAACTACTCCTTCCCCAGAGGCTACTGTGCCTTATTAGTTACTTATGCCAGTAATAAGACTACGACCCAGGTAGCACGTTCTCATATTCACATTCATCTTTTCCCGGCAGCAGTCCAAAGAAGCTCACAAGAAGTAACTATTATTCAAATCTAGTTGCTGAGAATCAGTCTAATATTAGCCTACGTGTAGCCGTACCCACCCCCCAAGAAAAACGGGGAGGGAACGTCTAGAAAGGCTGGCACAAATCGTGTTCTGTGACGTCACATAAATTTATGCAAGTTATTTAAATATATGATATTTTCCGCGAAAGAACGGCTGCACACGTGTCCCCGCGCAGACAAAGACCTCGTAATTATCTAATTCTTTCGAGTTTATTTGCAAGTCAATGACGATTTTCAAGTGTACAATGTGCTTTAAAGAGATTGAAAAGGAGTACAAGCGATTTCTGGTCCAAAGAAAGAGGAAGACAATCTTCGATGTAAACGTCGCGCTCGCAAATTTGGATTTCCATGTGCATGCTTTATCCAAGTATATTGTAGGCAGTGTCATGGTCTCCTCAAGAAGAGAAGTAATTTGCAGGTGAACCTGGACGAACTACAAACATCGATGAGAATCGACTACGCGACAAGTTTGAAGAAAGTTGGCCTTGTTTTCCAGCCGAAAAACTCGCTCGAAGGCGCGAATGTAAGTTCCAAGAGGCCTCGACTCCAAGGAAACCGCTCGTTTTCGATTGTAAATGATGATGAGTCTCTTCACGTTCCTAGCCATTCAGTACTGTTTTCTCCACAACTATCATCAACACCCAAAAAACGAGTAGAGTCAAATGCAAGCGTCAAGTCTTCGTCGACCTCAGTGAATGTATCAATTGAAGAAAATGGAACATGAAAACGAGATAAATCTATCTTAGCCAATCGGTATTCTTGAAAGTATTACTCGTGATCTTTATCCAATAAGGAACCATTATATATTTCCGTGCAAAAGGTTGACGTCACAGAACACGACTTGCGTCAGCCTTTCGTGGACGTTCCCTCCCCGTTTTTCTTGGGAGGGGGGGGGGGGGGGCTGGGTAGGCTACACTTAGGCTATCTAATATGATATCGCTTTTCTTAGTTTTTAGTAATTTACCTCATCGATGTCGTGAGGCGAAGTACCCAAAGCATGATTCATCGTCTTCCTTGGCTAATTATTTTGTTCTATTCTTTGGTGAAAAGATCAGGAAAATCCGTCATGACCTTGATCAAGTCTCACTTTTGGATATTGTTGTTGATAACAGGTTTAAAGACTGTCAACTGAACTTGTTTTCGAATGTTCCTCCTGATGAACTCTTGCTCAACTACCCCTAAGTCCTGTGATTTAGATCCTGTTCCTGATCGTGTACTCAAATATCTGTTTCCTTCTATTCTCCCAGTAATACATGAGACTGTCAAAGTCTCAGTGGAAACTGGTCGGATGCCGGAAATACTTAAGCTAGATATAATTAAGCCACTGCTCAAAAAGCCTTCTTTGGATTTGAACGACTTCAAGAACTACAGGCCTGTTTCTAATCTTCGTTCCATATCCAAAACTATTGAAAAATGTGTTGCTAAACAGCTGATTCAATACTTAGATACTAACGACCTTGGTGAATTATATCAGTCAGCCTATAAGAGTAATCATAGTGCAGAGACGGCTCTTATTAGAGTTCACAATGACATAGCCATGGCGATAGATAAACATAATTCAGTTATCCTATTACTCCTCGATCTTTCGGCTGCATTTGGTACTGTCGATCATGGTCTTCTCCTCTCGCGACTGTTCAATCGCTTTGATTACTGGAACTGTACTGGAATGGTTTCGATCATATCTTTCCGATCGTACACAGTTTGTGCAGGTTAATGATGCATGCTCTGCTTCTCATGTTCTTGAGTCTGGTGTACCGCAGGGATCCGTTCTCGGCCCGTTGTAATAGTCATTGTACACATCCCCTCTTGACGAGATTGCCTGACAACATCAAATTTTCTATCACTTTTTATGCCGATTACACCCAGCTATATATTACGTTCAGGACATCGTCTGTTTCTGATATGAATCTGAGTGACACCAAATTGGTAAACTGCGTTCGGGAGATGGATGCATGGATGCTTTCCAATAAGCTGAAATAAAATAGAGATAAGTCTGAAGTTCTCGTAATATCCTCTTCCCATCGACCTCGGCCGCCACTGTCTTCTGTTGATATATCAAATGAGACCGTATCCTGCTCCCCCAGTGCACGAAATATATTAGTGTTATCTGTGATCAGTCCCTTTGTATGGTACCTCATGCCAATGCAGTCTGTAAATCGTCCGTCTTCCATCGTCGTAACACTGGCCTCATACGCAAATATCTTAGTTATGTTGCAGCAAATATCATTATTCACGCCTTTCGTAGTTTCTAAACTTGATTATCGTAATTCTTTATTGTACGGCCTATCATCCTATCTTATTCGAAAACTTCAATATGTTCAAAATTCTACGGCTCGCCTTGTGAACCAGTGTCCAATATTTTGTCATATTACTCCAGTCATGAGAGATCTTTACTGGTTCCCTGTTTCCCTTTGCATTGAATTGAAAATTATGTTAATTACCTACAAAGTGCTACATGATTGCGCTCCAATCTATATACAGGAACACCTTAAATTAAAGACACCCAACCGCAATCTTAGATCCTCTAATAAAAATCTATTAGTTATGGTAAACGAGCTTTTTGTGTTGCTGCTCCGGAACTTTGGAATAACTTACCTGAGGATATTAAACCTGCAAACTCAATTGACGATTTTAAACGCAAACTTAAAACAGTTCTTTTCATTGGAGCTTAGGAATCGTAATGTTTATGAATCGATAAATAGTTCCTATCTATCATGTACATTTATCTATTGTGTAGTTAGCGCCTGAAGTAAAAAAAAGAACTAACGAGGAAAAGACTTGGCAAGCCTGAACTATAAATAATTCAAATATGAGTTATAAACAGATATAAATTAAAAATAGTTAAATATAAGCTATAAATAATTCAATAACTATTCATAGACATACATAGAACAAAAACGTTTTCTTTGTTTTTAGGTGTACCGATGTTCTTGTTACCAATATTGAAAAGAAGCTAAGAAAAAATGTCAAAAAGAAATTGAAAAAGTTTGATGGATTGATTGACTGGCAGTGCAAATAAATGCGTGCTGAGATTTATGAGATTTTAGCATGCTTCACCGGGGATTTCTTGTGTTAATCTCGTAACTGAGACTAAGCAACTATTTTGGTTAAAGTATATGCGCGTGCGGTCTTTAATTATTCAAAAGTGTCTGATAACAGAACAGAATTAGGATGATGAAAGTGATATAACGCTATTTTTAAGTGTCAGATATTAACGAGTAAAACAGCTATATGGCTCCTGTTTATCGAGGGGAATTTCTCGATTCAAATTGATTTTATTTGCACTTTTCATCGAGACTATCATGCACAAAGTTTGTGCATTTGATAAAGGGAAATCTCTCACCTGGGGGCCAATGATGTATTATGTTATCACTAACCACAACATTCTAAACCGTTCAAGCAAATTCATAATTGTACTTTGCTTCATAGCTCTGGAGATTAACTGACACTTTCATCACCCTTGGGTCCCATTCTTGACATAGATAACCCATCCCAAACTCTGACCGTTGTCCTAACGAATTTGCGCTTGGTTGGCCAATGATGCAGTATGATTTACAAGACTATTTAACAACGGGAAAACTCCTAATTTCCTTTTCTAGTTCTGAAGATTTACTCGGCGACGCTATCATCTTTCAATCATGAATTCCAAGACTGACATCGATAACGAAGCCCAAATTCTTGCTCTGCGCTACAACTGACGCACTTCTCATGAACTTGTATAAATCAGAGATCACCCCTTGATATCTTTCGTCGCTCAATCAAGAATACTATCTTTCAATTTCACATAAATCGGAGTGTGTATTCCTTTTTTTTTAGTTTTCCTTGTTAAAGTTTGAGAATGGAAAAAAACTATCATTTCTTTCCGACGTTTTTGTTCAATTCGGAAGTGATTCATCAACAACTGGCTAAAACATTGAGCATCTTAGATCAGTCATGGCTTTCGTCTGTGTTCTAAATAAAGTCAAGGCATAAGCTCTTTCTCTGACGATTAAAATTTCTTACCTTACACGATTTGACAGCAAAAGAGGTCAACTTTTGTGAGGAGCGCACAGGAGGCGGTTGACCAGGTAACTAGAAATATGAAGCGACTGCATTCAGCATTAGATTTTCACGGAGTTCCATCAGTCTCGATAGCTGCAAACCTTACCAAAAGACATTTCTGTGAAGATTTTTTCTATATTTCTTCTTTCTTTTGGTCGGTCCTTATCCCACAAATGATTTTTCCAGCATTGTTGGATTACATTCCAAACAATACCCGGGAATCAAAGAGTTATAGGTATTTGACACTTGGCTGTTTTGAATACAATAGTGATGATTACTTTTTCATGAAACATTATGTCAGTGTGCGGAGTCCCTGAATATTACATTTGATTGGTGGCCCAAATTAACTTACTAGATTTCCATTCGTGTTGAGAGATAATGAATACTGCAATGGGAAGCTACTGAGCTGTTTGGCTGTCTTATTCAATAATCGTTTTCTTGTCATCATCAAAATTATTTATTGTCAACTCTTGTTATCATCATAATTATTTATTGTAAATAGTATCTTAATTGTAATTATTTACTGTAAATGTTAATTCTCCTGGATTGTAAAGCACCTTTGATCATCCTATAATGTTGAAGGGCGCTATATAAGTAAATAAATTATTATTATCAATTATTATTAATTGTGTTCTTAGTGGTCCATCTTCAATGCAGATTACATCACTATTAAGAGTCAGTCTTCTTCCAAAGCTATCGAGTGAAAAATATCTCCGGATGGGGAAGTAAGCTCACCAAAAACTTCCACATTACACAACTCTTTTATCGGTACATAATGTATATGGAGCGATCGATTTATTTCTCACTTGCTGGGCCCTTGATTGTAACTCATTATAATGCGTTTTGTTATACTCCACTTCGCTACAATCATGACAATGCCATAACTTACATAATAATCAAATGAAGAGGATTAAGGTTTCTTTTGAAACAACTCGTAGGACGGTAATACTCTCGAATCAAAACACAAGATCCTCAGATAGCTTACAGTATTTGCTCGATGGGAAATAAATGTAGACATGTTCTTTAATCATGAATACGCTGCAAGTTGAGGGGAAGGAAATTCTCCTTGAATGGCAGGCTGGTGGAAAACTTAAAGAAGAAAAGCTCCGAGATCATGGAACGCTTTTAACCAACTATTATTATTTTCTTTTTCGTTGTCGTGTATTGTTTCGTTTTCGTTTTCGTTTATTTTTATTTTTTCTTCTGTTTTGATTTTTTGGTTGTTTGTTTGTTTTTTTTTTTGCGGGTGTGATTGAAAATAGACCACCCGTTTTGTTTCCGATTGTCGACCTAATCAGATTACTGATCGCAAATTCCCTCTCATTAGCGGAAACAAATTCCACACCAGTTCAGTTTGTGGCTTCACCTTTATAAAAAATGCATTGAAATTCAGGCGAGATTGAAAAGCGGGCGCTCTCACGAGATTTCCGATTTTTAATTTCTGCGCAACTAGAAAATCACTTTTGAAAACACGGTCAGAGCTTGTCTTGTGGTCTTCATTCAAGGAAAGGAAATCAATATATTATAGACCACTGATGTGATACGCAATGACTGCCCTCGAATACTTATAAATAGGAATTAAGGCGGACTACGTGGAGTCAAGTCTAATTATTCACCGTTTCAGATTCCTTTGAATGGAAGATTAACGAGATTTTCACCATTTAATCGCAAATCTTATATTTGAGGTCGAAGCCAATAACAAATTCAGTCTCGAGGCTATATCTACGCAGTTCTCACGAACTTGCACGTTCTCGAACGAAGGTTGGCCCTAAAAAAACTGTTGTTATCCAGTTAAGTGTATCGTCCTTCATTGCCGTGGAAGTGAAATGTGATGGCGCTAGTGATGAAAATCTTCCAAGCTTACCAAATTACTATTTTGATTATGTTACAACGCCTCTTTTCGCAGGTGGTGTAGGAATGTTTAGCAACAACCAATTGCAATATAATGTTCTCGAGCGGACTTCTAATTCTCCTTATCAAGCTCTTTGGGTCGAAATCATCGGTGTAAATAAGAAAAAGAGTATCTGTGGTGTGGTTTATAGACAGCATGACAAGGCAGATGATTTCCTTAAATATCTTTCCTCTGCAATAGAATTATATTCCTCGAGAAATAGAAACATTTATTTAATGGGTGACTTTAACATTGACCTTCTTAAATTTTAATCTTGCTCTTACTCTAAAGAACTGCTGGAATTAACACAAAGCTTTTCGCTATTACCAGCTATCGATAAGCCCACGACAGTTTATGGAAAGTCAGCTACGTTAATCGATAATGTTTGTTTAAATAATTAAGAAAACTGCTTTATATGCCGCAACATAGTAACCGACACTACGAACCATTTTACCCAGGTCTGTATTGTGACAACACAAACTTATTCATTGAACCACTCGAAACATTAACAAAGAAAAAAGGTTCGCGACTACTCCAATTTCAATACTAATAGGTTTCTTTCTGAACTGCAAGAAACAGAATGGGATAATCTTTCAAACATTGACGCAAACAAACTATTCACAACTTTTTGCAAAAAAAAAAATTAACTCCTTGGTAAATAAGCATGCTCCGATGAAAACTCTCTCCAGGCGCAGGGAAAAAATATTGGCAAAACCTTGGATCACCAAAGGAATTCGAACTGCAATACGAATAAAAAATTATTGATTTTTTAATGCTGATTGGGAGAACTATAAAGTATACCGAAACAAAATAACTAGCCTAACGCGTTTAAGCAAAAAGACTTATTATGAACGTTATTTTGAAGAAAATATTAACAACTCCAAAGCAACGTGGAGAGGTATAAATGATATCATTTGAAGAAAGATTAATAGTAGCCAATCGTCAATTAACACCGCCTTGTTTACGCTGACTCGGAAACGATACTCATCCCAAAGGAAATAAGTAATTCTCTTAACACTTTCTTTGCAACTGTTGGACATAAGTTGGCGTCGTGTATCCCTTCTTCGTCGCTGGATCATGATTTTAGTACTTTCTTAGACCCACCAATAGAAAGTTCCTTTCATTTTGACCCTTCTGTTCCTGCAGAAGTTGTAGCGGAAATCAATCTATGACCAAATAACAAAGCCTATGGATTCTATTCATGCCCGGTCAGTGTTTTGAAATTGTTTAGCCATATTATCTCTCAATCTTCAACTCAAACTTTTAATGTTTCACTATCGTCAGGTTCTTTCCCAGCCAAACTTAAAACCGCCGAAGTAGTTCCGGTCTTTAAATCAGGAGATGCATCTAAGCCTGGAAATTATCGACGAATCTCTTTGTTAACAATTGTTAACAGAATATTTGAAAGGCTGTTTTATAAAAGACTTGTTAAGTTTGTCAATGAACATAATATATTATATTCATCGCGATATGGATTCTACAGTAAGCATAGTACACAAAACGCTATTCTAGAAATCTTAAATGCACTTTTTGTTTATTCATTGATTTGAAAAAGGTCTTCGACACAGTTAATCATGAAATTCTCTTCTCTGAACTTGAAAATTATGGCTTCAGAGGTATAGTGAATAATTGGTTTAAGTCGTATTTAATTGCCGGGTCGTAAACAGTATACGAACGCCAATATGGTTATATATCTGATGCTCACCAAATCCTCTGTGGAGTACACCAAGGCTCTGTGCTGGGACCCTTGTTTTTTCTCTTGTGTATAAATGATGTATCTAAGTCTTCAAATAGACTTCAGTTTTACTTGTTCGCCGATGATACTAGTTTAATTTATGCAAACGGTGATCTCAAAAACTTGAATCTGAGATTAACGAAGAACTTATCAAAGTTTCCTCGGGACTAGCAGTAAATAAATTAACCTTGAACATCGAAAAAACCACTTATATTATCTTTCGATCACGCCAAAAGACTATTCCTTTTTATCCCGATATTCAAATAGTAAATAGCAATTCAAACACCAGTCAACTGTTGCAAATTAAAAACTACATTAGATGTCTTGGTGTACTCATTGATTCGAATCTTTCATGGAAAATTCATGTAGATTACATCTGTCAGAAAGTCAGTAAAACAATCGGAATTATCGCCAAGCTCACAAATTTTGTTCCCGCGGTCATCAGTGTACTTCTCACTTTATACCGCTCTTTAATCCTGCCGTATATCAGCTATGCCATTTGTGCTTGGGGTCACACTGCTACATCGCATCTTCATAAACTACTAGTTCTTCAGAAGAGAGCCCTTGGGCTAATGTTCTTCGCTGATCCAAGAGCTTATGCAGTTCCGTTATTCTTACAACTAAACAGTTGCCGATATCATTCTTGTGCTTTGAGTAAATAAGCCTTTTAATGTATGATGTCCACAATAATCTCGTTCCTGATAACATTAAAAGTATATTCCCGAAACTGGCTTCTGTCCACAGATACCAGACTAGATCTGTTACCAACGAAAATTACTATGTTGAACAAGTTAGAATTGAAAACATAAAGAGAGCCTTCTACATTTCTGGCATCTTGATCTGGAACAGTATTCCACTTCCTATCAAAACACTTAAAAAAATCAATTTAAAAGCGCAATAAAGGAACAACTCTTTGAAAATCTGAAAAAAAAGAGGATGATTATATAAGAATTGCTGATATTAGCGTACAATTCTCAAAAATCTGACCTGCTGTTTCATTCTGTTTATAAACCACAAGGCAAACTACCGGTAGATTTCTTATAGGATTGTTCGTCTATATATTATAATTATATGTATAAATATTCATTTTCTATAGCATTCTCTTCTTTTTCTTATTTTTTCCTCTCTTGAGCCCGCCTCCAATAGCCCTAGCTACTTGCAGGCCCAAGCATTGTAATTTTCTTATTAAGCTTAAATAAGATTTTTTGTTGTTGACTTGTTGTTGTTGTTAAATGTCTGCTCCAACAAAACATTAGTTTCCCTTGCACATGTTTAAGAATGAAGAGTAAACCCTTAAAATGCATTTCGTGCAATTTCAACCGCGTTTGGAGCCTTACTGAACGTGACTTACCAAAGAATAGCTAAAAAAGTAACCAATATAGCTGGTCGCTCTTCACGATAAAATTAATATGATTAGTATTTTCTCTGGCGATAACGGAAGTACTTGACTCTGACCACTTAAATAGGCATGGTGCATAGAACATATGTCCACGCAGCTCTGTCGGGTATAGAAAACTCTGGGTAGGGTTAAGTCCAATCAATTTCGACAAAACCTTGCAACCACAGATTTTCTGTGAGTTGCTCAATTTTCGTTTTAGTCGTCATCAAATATTTTATTTCTTGGCAGTGTCTCTCAGTAACACTACATACAACACCAAACGAATTACAATGAGAGGCATTCGACGAGGTATAGGTATGTGAATCCTGGTTGTTTGGTATATAATTCGTATCTTAAAGAAACTCTCTTCAAAAACTGAAGCAGTGCTTAGATTTAATATTTCCTTATTGAAATATGACTTCCTGATCATTCATGTCATTTAAAGCTCACTAAAACTTGTGAATTTGATGCTGAGAGTTGTTGCAACTCTTAATCCATGAATTTTGTATGCGGCTCATAATCTTGCAAACAGCAAACATATTTTCCAAGCTCGGCACGAATTGATTTTTCTAAGATCATCTTAAAGTGAGCAAATTTCCAGTTTTAAATTCGCTTCCCTAACAAGTATACAACATTTGCATGATCCAACGTCCTTCAGGTTGAATTTCGTCTGATATAAGATTTAAGTGCTTTCCAGTTATCATTCTTTTTTTCTTTTTCCTTTTTTCTTTTTAGTTTAAAGGTTACTTGCATTCATATTGCTTCTTAATACAAGTTGATGGCCTTGGCCTTGAGATCGCTGCTTTGTTTTGCAACGGGAACGACGAAGCATGATGTGTGCTTGATGCAGCACAGGCCTCCCAAGTTCACGTCTCGAGCAAAAACGAAGGATTATTTCTTGAAAGCGTCACGCGTTGTGTAATGCGATGTTAAGTTAAGCGAGCAACCGTCGAGAATTTGAATGCGTTATAAGGAATAGTATGGGGAATAAAATATGGTCCATTTAAAACACTATATATTCCGAAATGTGAATATTTTACACGTTAGATTAATAAAACTTACACATTCCTTGTGTTTCCGTTGGGTCTTTTGGCGATTTCTGCTGTTTTGGGCTTGCTGTTTTTACTGTTATCAGACGAAGTCAAGGCCGCACACTACGATTTCGACCGTTGTCTACTCGGAGCCGGTTTGCGCCCAGAAAATCCATCTATTGGGCGATTTCTTTTTACCCACAGGTTACGATCCAAGATCATTGCACCCTGGAAAGTGTCTCAATTCAAAAATCTCCGCGCAATACGCTGAAAACCAGCGTTTTCTACCATAATTTCCACGTTTGTTCCTTTCTGCCAGAACCTTAGACTCACTGATTGGACGCGGCCGTGCAAGAGGCGTGGATCTAAGGTTAATTTTATCCCCACCGAAAGTGGTATGGTCAATTTATGTACAACACTTAACCCATCCCCACAGTGACATCTCGCTTCAATCCATTGTCCTGATTTACCAGTCGGACAGCGAGGCGACACAGACACAGTTACGTGACACTGACAACAGACTACACTCGAATTTTCTGCGGGGTTTGCCGTAAACACGTAAGTAAAATGCTATCGAAGGTAAAGAGATGCAATGAAATTGACAGCGATGCGAATAGTAGTATCTTTAAGCAAACTCCGTAAAAAAATCTTCAGTAAAAACGGTAGCTATTTACATACAATATTAAAACAATAAATTCAATTCTCAACGGTTGCTCGTGTAACTTTACACCTCGTCACACAACGCGTGACGCTTTCAAGAAATAATCCTTCGCGTTTTCTCGAGACGTGAAATTGGGACGCCTGTGGATGCAGACCAATGTAAAATGGGGTTAACAGGCCTAGACGACTCCCCAGCGCGTGTTTAGAGTAGCCTATATTAAACACTAAACCAATGCAGGAAACTCTCTCCCTGCAAAAACATTGCAGTATCTGCCCAAAACATTGTATTTTAGCCTATACGAAAAACACAACTTATGCCCCAAGGGAAAGGATCGTGTCTACGTACACACAATTGGCCAAAGTAAGAGCCAATAGAAACAAAAGATTTTGGATCCTTCCAGCGAGTACGAAATGGTTGTGAAACACCTCATGTGTGACTGATACCGAGAACGAATTTCTACCAGTCTATTGAGTTAATCGGCAACTGACGAGATCCACGAGATTAGGATCGAAACCGCGGTCTTGCCTGACCATCTACAGAAAATGTCGGAAGACATTAAAACGGCAGATGGGCTACTAAAAGCCCCGGGCCAAAACAATGCCACTCAGAGAATGAAGAAAACATGCAAATATCATATGACATCGCTACTGAAGATGATCTACTCGCTACTCGGTAAGTCTGAGGATAACGAACAAATCCCTCTGTACCAAATGCCTAGCAAAACATACCCAGTATCCCTACAATATAGGGCGAGGGTCAAAATAAGAGCAGACGAAGATTTAAAAAATGAGATAAAGCAAATCCCGAACAACGCAGAGCAAGAAACAGTAAAGGTGATCATGTGCTTCTATGAACGTGAAATCGGTCGTTTTACGACCGAAATAAAGAAATGAAAACGAGCCAAAACGGCTGGAACACTTAACACTAAGAACTGTAGTACGATCGAATCAACGCGCGTGGCGCAAGCTGAAAGTAATCAAGACAACTTAACGATCAATACTGTCAAAAAAATAGCTGTACATCTACAAAGGCGAACGATTCGAACAAGACGCAATCCCTGATGTGCGTACTCATTTTAAACAAACTGAGACATTTCAGTATACACACTATAGTTCCTGTCACCTACCAGGAAATAAAAAAAAGACTTCATAAAAGGGGACACCCTTAGACTTCTTAAAACAAACTCCCCTCATACAATATTCGAGGAGAAAATTACAAATTAAACGCATTTGCTAAAGAGAGGCTACCCAGATGACCTCATTAGCACAACCCTCTCAGTAGTGAATTAAAAAACAGGAAATTAGCTATTCAACAGAAAAAAAAAGACGAACCAACGAATCTTGCCTTTTGTTACACAATACCAACCATCAGTGCCAAACCTAAAGCAAATTCTCATGAGACACTGACATTTAATAGAAACACAACCCCCACTGAACGACATATACAAAAATCCGCTTCTCGTATCTTACAAAAGAGGACGGTCGCCCAAAGACATACTCGTTAAGGCCAAACTTTGAATAGGCTACTCTAAACACGCGCTGGGGAGTCGTGTAGGCCTGTCAACCCCATTTTACAGTAATTAAGCAAAACAGAAAATAAAGTTATGGTTGCTAATTGTGATGTTGAGAACCTGGACCGTCAAAACTGAGTCATAACGGCTATTTCAATGATCAAGCAAAACTTGTCAAAGATCTCGTTAAAAAATGGGGCGGGATCGGGATCCGGGCATAAAAAGGGGCGGGATGGCGGGTTGAGAAGAAAAAGAGGCGGGAAAGCGGGATTTGAGAACCCCTATTGTGGATCCTCCATGTAGTTGACTTAAGGATTCTCTTTCGTGATTTTGCAAACGAAACGAGCTTAAAGATTCTTCCTCTTTTTCTTCATCTTCTTCTTCCTCTTCTTCTTCTTCTTCTTCTTCTTCTTCTTCTTCTTCTTCTTCTTCTTCTTCTTCATCTTTTTGTTCTTCTTCTTCTTCTTCTTCTTCTTCTTCTTCTTCTTCTTCTTCTTTCTTCTCGATTGCTCTATGTTTTCTTCTCTCATCTCTCCAAAAGGAGTTTTGCACTTATTCTGTTTCTCAAGTTAATTTGGCTCAAAGTTTTTTCTCAACAAACTTGAATGTTTAACAAAAGGTAAAACTGCCGCATTTTTTGTATGTGAATTGTTTAAAAAATACGTTGTGGAGTCATAACTTCGATACAGGAGAAATTCCGATATATCATTAAAATCTATATAATAGCGTAAATTCAATTTCATGCGTGTGTAAAAATCAGTCTTCTAATGTGATGCAGTGTTCGTATAACCGAAGTGCAATTTCAATTTACATTAAAAGTCTACTTTGGACATTGAGTAACAACATTGACTTACATTCGGGATTATACTGTGGGGCAATAAAGACAAGTGAAAGCAAGTCCTGCGAATTTTCTCTTGATTCGACCGAAGTTCAGTTGCCGCAGATCACCGGTATATGGAAATGGGTGCCTTTCTTTAAGGCCAAAGAAGTGGTCCGAATACCCCACATTTTTGGTTCAGTCAAGTAGTTTACAATGAATCGCCCAACAGAGTAAATGTTCACTTTCCCGACCGATAACTTATCGCCAAACTAATGTAAGAGGATAAATTTTATCGTCAACGACTCCTGACTTAAAAGATTGTCACTTTCACAAGGCCGTCTTGACTTTATTTGTATCGGTACTTCGTAGCATGCAGGGGGAGAAATGACGCTGAATTAAAGTCGTTCTAGTTGCAATCAGTCGGCAGTTTGACTCAGAAGTTATCCTAAAGAAAGTTAAGCAAAGACCACTTTTCTCTCTCACATCCCATGAAAGTTGTTACGGTTTTGAAGAAAGAACATGTCACGACGTGAAGGCCACAGCTCTCATATTTAGTAGCATCATCCAGCTAAGTGATATTAAAAGACATATCACCTACCTTAGGGTTTTATGTCTTCGAAAGAGAAGGGCCTCAACAGAAAAAAGAAAGGCCAGTTACCTCAACATTTTGGGATCAAAATTTCTTCGCTCTGCATGGATTTTAGTTACCAAAGCGCATTTATCAGATCCGCTCTAGCAGCCATAAGATTGGTTTCTTTCTCTTGCTACCATGCCGCAAAACTTTTGGTAACGAGCTCAACGCCTCTCGATGATTTTAAGAGTTTAAAACCTTGAAGAAAACATTTTTTCTCGTTAAGTTTTTAACTCGTAATTCGTACTCTTGAAGCTTGAACTTTAGTCCAGGATTTTTTAAACGAAGGGTGTCGTAAATCACTTTCTTTGTTCAGTTTCACGAAATATACAACGTTTTCATTTGTCGACGAGCTGGAACTCGAACACAGTTTACCTTTTCTTTCGGAAGTATTTTCCTTAATGAATTTATCGTTTTTTGGATTTGAAATAATTTAGTAAAAATGTACTCAAAAACCACCGACAAACTTTAGATGAAAATTTAAGAGCATAATTAACCATCATTTCAAAGTCGTTGACTAAACTAAAAGCAAGGTATAAATGTCGAAGAAATATTACAATACAAAATGCTACATTTAAGAAAAATACCGAATATGTTACTTAGAAGCCAAAAAGTTAATTCACCGTGCTTGATTGATGTCTTCTAGATTGCTTTGCGTTGTCTTGAAAATTGTGAAAGTTGTGAGTTGAAATCAAAGTATTTTGGTGCACAATACCTCAAAGACAAATCAACACTTGTAAATTATATTTGCTGGGCCAAAGAATGGTCCGAAATCGCCAAGCCCCACTCAAGTCAGCCAACTGATTCAATCTTCACTTTCAAGCCATTGGTATTGCGCTTGGAAATTTTAGTATTGATCAATCAAGAGCTCTTTTCGTCGTTTTTTATTGCTTTTAATACAATACAATACAATACAATGATTTTATTTAAAGAGGGAAGCGCAATAACCTATTACATTTTTCTAACCTACGGCCCTCAACCTACGACCCTTAATTATTTAGTCAGTTCTGTTAGGTACGTGAATAAAACCGTTTTTATTTTTAACCACTGTGTACTACAATAATCAACCCTCAAAATACATAAAGTGCAACATTTATAAAAAGCCTTTCACTTGTAATTCAAGAGTAAAACAATTCAGAAGTGAAACTGGAGAATGTCATTTTATATAATTATGTCATTCCACTCAAACATTTTCACAACACGTATTTTTATGCATTATTTGTTTCTTTTGTAAATTTTCGAAGTGTAACAAGAACCACATATAAAACGCATACGAAACATTTTAGATAAGATACAGGTCGAATACAATGCAACATTTAGTTCGGCCGCGAATGCGTCACTCGATATCACATCTGTATGGTGGCCTTAGCAAAATTACCGATTTTTACGTATTTTCCTTGTATGTTTTTGTCTTTTTTGTCAAAAGTTTATTGTTTTAGCTGTTTTAATTACTATTTTTTATTTTAATCATTTCATTTTATTTTATTTTAGTTTTTTTTTAGTTCTTTTGATTATTATTTTTTATTTTAATTATTATTTTTTATTTTAATTATTATATTATTTTATTTTTTCAACTTTCGGAATGGGTTTTGTTTTTTGTTGAGTTTAACTTGAATTGAACTGAATTCTCATTTTCTAATTGGTCCTTTTAGTTTCAATTTTACTGCGATGAGTTCATTCTTACACCTGAAAACTAAATCATATTGGTATTGAAAGTGAACTGAACTGAAACTGAACTGAACCCCTCGTGGCCTAGGAGTGCCAGAGCCCATAATGCACACCCTCGTGTGGCCCAGGAGTGCCATCGCCCATAATGCTAAGCGCCCATTGTAACCACGCCATCTTGAAACGAGTGATACGATCCAAGATGGCGGAGCGGGTAAGGAACCCGGATTGGCAAAATGATGAGGCTCTTAGAGGTGACCTTCAGAAATATGTTCGACAAAACCTGCGGCGAAATGAGTTTTTAGACTTTATTAAGGTGGATTATCCGATGTATGCATGGAGTCTAAGAAGCCTTTGCCGCAGGCTGGAGTTTTCCGGCATTAAGTATACCGACTACGAAGTTGACATAGCAGAAGTTAAGAGGGCTGTTAGGAAGGAGTTACAAGGTCCAGGAAAGCTTCTAGGTTATCGGGCCATGCAACAAAAAGTTCGAGAATTACATGGACTGAGTGTTCCACGCGATGTGATATATGCTGTTATGGGGGAAGCTGACCCAGAAGGACTTAAAGCTAGAGGTGGAGTGGGACAATCAAATCGACCACGCCGAACAAATGCTTTTGTGACTGGTGTAAGTCAGTAGCCTTTCTTGCATAACGAGCCTCACGCCGTTAGCAACCAAAAAAAGTCTAGGTATCCAGCAGAGAATCCGTACTTTTAGTCCGCATTCTCTGCTGGATACCAGTGGCTTGCTTGGGTAAAATTTTTGATCGTATTTCGCTCCTAATCTGATAGAGGCGTCAACTTTTACACAATCATGTCATCATCCTATGGCGTGAAAAGGTAATTAAAGAAGCCGTATCCGAAAAAAGTGTACATGGCCGGCGCTTAAAAATAGTGACAAGACAAAGCGCTCACCCGGAGTGTGTGTTGCGGCAGTTACAGTCACGTCGAAGAAACATTTCTTAGTCAATGCTTGCGGATTTAGTTAACTTCATTAATACTGACATAGGCTGCGACGCTTATTTACTACGACATTTAACTGGCGGCTTGAGTGTTTTGTTTTCTAATCAATTTTACCAGATTTTTGTTTTCGGATCGGAAACAAAGTAAATTCCAGAACCGACGACTTTTTTTCCGCTGTGTTCGGAATCTTTGACAGCTGACGCTTGGTGCTGTAATTTTTGAGCATCCGGTTACCAGTTATTGGGAATAAACTCGGCGTATTACAACCTATAATTTCTTTTCCTGTTTAACGCAGAGTCCACAATACATGGCGGCTTTTTCTCACTGATATTTCATGTCGCATTTATAGTTTACACACTGTTCCAGTTTTTTTAAACAATATTCATGCAGTACACATAAGATTCTATGTCACTGGCCTTCATATGACCTATATTGGTGCCGGAATCCTCTCGATAGTTGCGAGAGATTACAGACATTATAGGTACGATGTGATTAACGCACTGGTGTTGAAAATCTCTTTGCGCTACCTCCTCCGCAACGATGATTAAAATCGTGAATAAACAGAGACCGGGGGTAATAATAATTGTTTTCAAATCAAGATAGATGTTGAACAAGCTGACAAAGCTTTTAAACAGACAAAGACCAACTTTCGTTTAATGACACGTTACGAACAAGTTTAAACTCCCTTGAACTTTAACAGGGTTCGTACTGTCTTGCAAGTCTGTTAATTTCAGGGCAAGTCCCCCAATGAATTTAACCAATCCTTAGAAAGTCCTTGAATTTTTATATTCTAAAAGCTTCTTGAGAGGGGTGGGACGTTGACTTTTTCCGAAAAACCAACTTTAAATACTGAGTCAAGAGCTGTGCGCTAGAGTGGTTTGGAAATTAACATAGAGCGCGGTAGATCCAGTAATGCGTTATTGACCAAGCAGGAAAACTCAAACCTGAGCCAAGCGATAAGAGCCAAGCGAGAGCTTGCCTGCAGGTTACACAAAGACAAAATGGCTGCAACGCTGGCCACCGCAGAAAACGAAAAATAAGCAAGGGTTAATAGCCAATCAGCTCACAGAATTCGCTGCATCTTGCACCGCTTACGAAGCCAGCCATATAAAAAGGAAAGATAATACATCGGCGTAATATAACTCTTAAAGCAAGAATCTCTCCCAACATATTGATCTAAGGTAGTAAAAGTTTAAAATGTTATGAAAGCTGAAAAAGAAAGGGTTCCGGTGTCGCGCTTATTCAGAGTTACAAGTTTGAATGGCCAAGGGGTGGGCACTTATTCAAGGAAATACGGTATATCGATCACTTGAGGCTGTGCGCGTTACTTCGTGTTGTTTCATACTTTATATTATCTCATATTACCCAGTTTGTCAGGAAATCAATCGTCGTCGTGTGTTTACGCCCTACAAAAACGTCGCATCAGAGAGTTCACGATCTAGCTTCGCAAAGAAATGTACCAGCAGTGTTTTGCCTTGTGTTATTTATTGAGTTTTTTTGGCAGCTTTTTTTGTTTTGATGTTCTCTTCCCGTCGCGATTTGCAGGGCGACTTTTAACAGTAAATGAAGCTGTTTTTCAAATTTTTGTCTCAAACGACTATTTATTCCTGTCGCTCTGCTGTAGATATAGGTGAAGAGCTCAAACAACAGAAAAGTTTGCGTCACAAGAATTTCTTCACATTATATATGCCAGAAAACCTCAGGCATTACTCTGAATGCCAGAACTTCAGCCTGGGTGAACCAGAAAGGATAGACAATACTTCCCTATATTAACCATCAATGAAAAGCTAAGTAAGTCAAATATCTCAGAGGCGCTCAGGCATTAAACTGAATGCCAGGACTTCAGCCTGGGTGAACCAGTAAGGCCAATAGACAACACTTCCCTAGATTAACCTGTGAATGTCAAAGAAAAAAAGAATGTTAGGTATCCCAGAAGCACTAAGGGATTACTGTGAATAGCAGAACTTCCGTTCAGCCTGGGTGAACCAGAAAAGATAAACAACACTTCCCCGTATTGACCATGAATGAAAAACTTAAAGTATGTTGTATATCCCAGAAGCGCTATGGCATTACACTGAATGCCAGGACTTCAGCCTGGGTGAACCAGAAAGGATAGACAATACTTCCCTATATTAACCATCAATGAAAAGCTAAGTAAGTCAAATATCTCAGAGGCGCTCAGGCATTAAACTGAATGCCAGAACTTCAGCCTGGGTGAACCAGTAAGGCCAATAGACAACACTTCCCTAGATTAACCTGTGAATGTCAAAGAAAAAAAGAATGTTAGGTATCCCAGAAGCACTAAGGGATTACTGTGAATAGCAGAACTTCCGTTCAGCCTGGGTGAACCAGAAAAGATAAACAACACTTCCCCGTATTGACCATGAATGAAAAACTTAAAGTATGTTGTATATCCCAGAAGCGCTCAGGCATTACACTGAATGCCAGGACTTCAGCCTGGGTGAACCAGAAAGGATAGACAATACTTCCCTATATTAACCATCAATGAAAAGCTAAGTAAGTCAAATATCTCAGAGGCGCTCAGGCATTAAACTGAATGCCAGGACTTCAGCCTGGGTGAACCAGTAAGGCCGATAGACAACACTTCCCTTGATTAACCTGTGAATGTCAAAGAAAATAAGAATGTTAGGTCTCCCAGAAGCACTAAGGGATTACTGTGAATAGCAGAACTTCCATTAAGCCTGGGTGAACCAGAAAAGATAAACAACACTTCCCCGTATTGACCATGAATGAAAAAACTTAAAGTATGTTGTATATCCCAGAAGCGCTCAGGCATTACACTGAATGCCAGGACTTCAGCCTGGGTGAACCAGAAAGGATACACAACACTTCCCTATATTGACCATGAATGAAAAGCTAAGTATGTTGTATATCCCAGAAGCGCTCAGGCATTACACTGAATGCCAGGACTTCAATATGGGTGGACCAGAAAGGATAGACAACACTTCCCTATATTGACAATGAATGAAAAGCTAGGTATGTTATATATCCCAGAAGCGCTCAGGCATTACTCTGAATGCCAGGACTTCAGCCTGGGTGAACCAGAAAGGATAGACAACACTTCCCTATATTGACCATGAATAAAAAGCTCAGTATGTTGTATATCCCAGAAGTGCTCAGGCATTACACTGAATGCCAGGACTTCAGCCTGGGTGAACCAGAAAGGATAGACAACACTTCCCTATATTGACCATGAATGAAAAGCTATGTGAAACTTTGTTATATATCCCAGAAGTGCTCAGGCATTACAGTCAATGCCAGGACTTCAGCCTGGGTGAACCAGAAAGGATAGACAACACTTCCCTATATTGACCATGAATGAAAAGCTATGTAAGTTATATATCCCAGAAGCGCTCAGGCATTACACTGAATGCCAGGACTTCAGCCTGGGTGAACCAGAAAGGACACACAACACTTCCCTATATTGACCATGAATGAAAAGCTATGTATGTTGTATATCCCAGAAGCACTCAGGCATTACACTGAATGCCAGGACTTCAGCCTGGGTGGACCAGAAAGGATAGACAACACTTCCCTATATTGACAATGAATGAAAAGCTAAGTATGTTATATATCCCAGAAGCGCTCAGGCATTACTCTGAATGCCAGGACTTCAGCCTGGGTGAACCAGAAAGGATAGACAACACTTCCCTATATTGACCATGAATAAAAAGCTCAGTATGTTGTATATCCCAGAAGTGCTCAGGCATTACACTGAATGCCAGGACTTCAGCCTGGGTGAACCAGAAAGGATAGACAACACTTCCCTATATTGACCATGAATGAAAAACTATGTGAAACTTTGTTATATATCCCAGAAGTGCTCAGGCATTACAGTCAATGCCAGGACTTCAGCCTAGGTGAACCAGAAAGGATGGACAACACTTCCCTATATTGACCATGAATGAAAAGCTATGTAAGTTATATATCCCAGAAGCACTCAGGCATTACACTGAATGCCAGGACTTCAGCCTGGGTGGACCAGAAAGGATACACAACACTTCCCTATATTGACCATGAATGAAAAGCTATGTATGTTGTATATCCCAGAAGCACTCAGGCATTACACTGAATGCCAGGACTTCAGCCTGGGTGGACCAGAAAGGATACACAACACTTCCCTATATTGACCATGAATGAAAAGCTATGTAAGTTATATATCCCAGAAGTGCTCAGGCATTACACTGAATGCCAGGACTTCAGCCTGGGTGGACCAGAAAGGATACACAACACTTCCCTATATTGACCATGAATGAAAAGCTATGTATGTTATATATCCCAGAAGTGCTCAGGCATTACACTGAATGCAAGGACTTCAGCCTGGGTGAACCAGAAAGGATAGACAACACTTCCCAATATTGACCATGAATGAAAAGCTAAGTATGTTATAAATCCCAGAAGTGCTCTGGTATTACTCTGAATGCCTGGACTTCAGCCTGTGTGAACCAGAAAGGATAGACAACACTTCCCTATATTGACCATTAATGAAAAGCTAGGTATGATATATATCCCAGAATTGCTCAGGCATTACTCTGAATGAAGGACTTCAGCCTGGGTGAACCAGAAAGGAAAGACATAATTTCCCTCTATTAACAGTGAATGAAAAACTAAGTTTGTTATATCCCAGAAGCTCTCAGGCATTACGCCGAATGCCATATAAATCTTAGAAATATGACAAATAAATATATATCTCAGAAGTGACCAGGCAACACTAAACAAAATAATATTGTTACAGGATAAGACTTCAAGAAAATAGATTTTTTTAAATGATACAATGTTGACTATGCCTTACTTCAATGGGTGCACAGAATTTAAAAATTAAAATGTCATACACTGCAGGCAGAGCACATAAATTAACATCACATGGCTCCTCTTCAAGGAGAAAGAGCAAGTCATCTCTTAACCACTTCCATCTGAAACAGACAGAAAAAAAAACAGTGAATAAAGTTTCCACCTTTATAATCCAAGCTTACCATATTTTTGCTGGTAACTGGGTAAAAGTGAAGACCAGCTCCCCTAAAAGTCTGTCGGCCAACTGTCAGCCAACTGTCGGTCGGCAGTATGCCAACTGTCCATCAAACTAAGTATCCCAAGTGAGATTTAAAGACATGTATTCCAATAGAAAGTGAAATACCATACTGCAAGCTGGAACTTTTTATGCATGTCAATGCAGAAATGCAGAGTTGTACCTACCCCCCAATATTTGCTTTGCTCTTTAGGAAACACTCAGCAAAGGCTTCCCCAAAAGGAACATCAGGAGAGGCACATTCCTACAAATAAATTGCATGTATCACTCAATAATGAATTAACTGAGCTAAAGTCATATAATGTTCACTACTAATGGTAGATATATAATCACTGTTCACCACAGATAAAATATGTTCACTTTTATGGACACCTTTCGTCTGCCTCTCTGTAAAGTCAAGAAAGCCAAGAAAGCTCTCACTAATTGATTATAAATAAATTGCATAACAAATACCAGTAGGCTGAATATGTTTTGTGTTATTGTATAATTCCACTATGATGCATGTCATTTAGCATTGCAGGTATAACCTACCTTAATAACTTTGCAGAATACACAGCATTCTGTGTCCAATCCTTGCTTGCAAAGTTCATTGATATATTTTTTGGCATCACCAGCTCTTTGCTTGAGCAGCATTATCAGTGTTTTGTAATCAAGAGTAACTGTCATGAAAAAAGACAAGAAGATAACAAGAAGTTGAAGTTAAAATAGCTACACCAAAGATCTCAAATATTATACTTTCCCAGATATTTTCTAACACTGCCAAGCATAAAATGGATTCAATAATTACTATCACGTAGCTAGACATGTAACATAAAAACATTGCAAAAATAAAAAATAATAAGATAAAAAAAAATATAAAGAGTCAAGATTGGCACACACAAATAACCTGGAAATTTAACTTTAAAGCATCTTCCATTAACTACTATTCCAGTTTTCTCAATGGCATCCCTCTGGCGATTTAAATCTTTTGTCGTAGAAAAATAGAAATGAAATAAATTATAATACTGTCAAGACCCTATCAAGGAAACAAACCCGAAATTTCTCCTAAAGTAGCCATAAAAAGTGATCATAGCTAGAAGACTTAGAGGCTCAGCGTAAAATCAAACTCAGCCAATTATGTGATTTTCCTGCCAAGCAGAGATGAGTTCTGATACACCGTGAAACCAGCATTCACAACAAAACATAAGACAGCAAACTCAATTTTTCCAATCTTAATAAAAATATAAACGTTATGACTTACCCCGGTTCGTCTTAGCTTGAAAATGCTAAGTAACGTTTGCCAAGCTTTTCTTGATCCAGGATCAAGACTTTATTTTATCGATCAACCAAAGATATCTCACCACTTCTCCTTCTTCGAATTTCTGCCGGAAGATGGTAGAAACAACTCCAAATAGAGAGGCGATGGCCACTTTGTTGTTCTGAACATATCGGTCATCCAAGCTTCCGCCATTTTTTAAAGCTGGACCGTACAAAACGCTTGGAAAATGTGCCACCAACAGGCTACTTCAAAAAACCTGCTGACTCTTATGCCACATTTCTTGAAATTTAAGATAAACCATTCCCTTGACTCATCTGGTGGAGAATGAAGCAATTCAACCCTTCGAAGTTTCAAGGGATCCATAACTGCACTCGACCGCGGGAAACTAAACATTCCCACTTTTGCTTACGCATATTAATATGAAATCCAATCTCCAAATGTCAATAGGCCGATCCAGCCCCTAATAAAAAAAGGCTTCATTGTACCCAGCAGGAACAGAGATTGTACAAATTCAAGCAACTACTCAGATTACTGCGAGCAATTATCGAAAAAGGCTGTCAAGGCGATGATGGAAACTTATCCGGTTTATGACGTCACTCCATAGCAACCAGCCTTTTCTAATATTTGAACTTCCGTTTACCTGTGGCTCGTGATGTACCATACAGATATTTCATAGCATTCCTTTAATTTAAATGTCTTCTGTGCAAATATCTTGCAATGCAGCAAAGTTCGAATGGAGAAACTTCTCTAGTTTAGTTTAGTATAGCTTATTATATTAAAAATGTTTTTAACCATATATGGACAAAAAGTTTACTACAATGCAAAAACCTCTCATGTTTTTCTTTAAATCTAAGACCAATTAAACACAACAGGCAAATATTTTGATTATGTTCAACAGGGTGCAAATTGTACGATGTCTCTCGACGCGCATGATAAGCATTTTTTTAGGATTTTCCAGATTTATGCCTAATTCCGATTCTTTGCCACTAAACATACCATCGTGATCGCTTCCATCCTCAAGAATAGTGTTTACAACTTCAACTGTACTATTTCGGAGATATTTCAGACGCTTCGCAGCGGACGCCACTTGACCGAACTAAGATTGTATGAATGTGATCTCCGGAAAAGGGCTGCCGAAGTCACGTTTCGTAGTTCGGGGCTGAGAGTCGCCGTGTGATTGGCTAAGAACGTCTAGATCCAACAGCCGGAATTTCAGAGCGATCGGATGTAATCCGAAGATTTCCGAAAGGCATTACGTCATCATGCAATTTTGCATGATCGCCCAAGGGGCTTATAGCTGAGGCTTAAAGGATAAAACACAAAATTAAAGACCAATAAGGGTAAGGCATATTTTCAGTGTACAGTTATACGTAGGTAGTGTATGGCTTTCATCCTCTTTATAAAGCGACAATGCTGCTAGTATGATTGCAATTTGTTAGAGGAAGCGGATCGTCTAGCACGCGTATATATGATGATAGTGTTTGGTTGTTTTACGGATTATAGTCTTAGAACGGTCGTAACTCGACTTGGTAGAAATTTTACACGATGGTTTAGTTGGGGTCTTAGTTTTCATAATTACGAAAACTAAGAGGGGTCTTAATTTTCGAAATTACGAAAACTAAGATCCTTAAAAGTACCGTCAAATTTGACCTAAAACTCGGTGGAAAGGGTCGGACAGGAGATAATTTGACAGATTAGACCTGTTTTGGTTACAAGTAGAATTTATATTTCGACGAATTTGATTTTAGTTTTCATAATCTCGAAAGCTAAGAGGGTCTTAGGTCTTAGGTCTTAGTTTTCGTAACACCCCACTAACAAGTCTCAGCACAAGAAGAGTGCTAAGAACATTTCACTCAAAGTAGTAAAATAGTAAATAATTGAACTAAAAAATACTAGCGCTGAATATATCTCAATCACGACAACAATTAAAGATTAGACAACTTGGTAATAATAACAATGAAGGTAAAAGATAAGAAATTTACTTTAATGACGACTTGCGCGCACGGACGATAGCACAGAGTTAAGCCCAAGGGTAGTGAAATGGTAGCCTGTAGCTGATTGATCCTCTAATCGTAGCGGTTTCGGGATAACTAACTATTACGGTTGTTACGAGTCGCCTTTCAAATGCGTGCATATGAGATTATGCCTAGAATGTTACCTGAAATACGTGTACTACTTTTTGAAGAGTTATTTCATCTCCTAAACACGAATTTAACTTTGAGTGAACATGAAACCGCATATTTCTAACCAATGGTTGATACATTTAATAATGTTCTACTGAAACTAAAGCCATTGATTGTTACTGGAAAATTCCGTAAAGGCAGCGAGGCGTTTTAAAACTAAAAGCGTGAATCAAATTAATCGGTTAAACAATCGGTGACCTTGCTCCTACGACGACACAAGTCTCGCTTAACATCTTTGAGTGCATTATTCACCAATTTTTTTAAGCGACCTAAAAGGTGGTTTATAAAGGTATGCAAGATTTCTTAGGTTTAACCTTAACTGCTAACTAACCCGTTATATTTTGTATCGCCGATGCCTATTGCAATAACTTAGTGTAGAAGAAGGAATATTTTTGCATTGAAGTGTCATAGTTATTCACACAGCTAAGGAAAGGAAAGCAACCGTTTGTAGGCCAGTGACGTTTTTGACAACTCTGAGATATTAAAGAGTTGGAAATATTTAACAGTACATTTTATCACAAATCTCATTGTTGACATCGAAACCTATCACAAGCTCTTTCGCTAAATTATATGCACTTCTCACGAATTCGTGCCTCTTTGAAGAAAGGTCGGCCCTAAAAAGTTTTTGCTATTTAATTATGAGAATCGTCTTTCGCTACCGCGAAGGTGGAATATCTGTCAGGTACTACGATTGAAATGAAGTTTGTTAATATCGTGGCGACATTTTTTGAGGAAAGATTCTAATGATGCGAACTGGACCTCTAAGGGAGTCCATTTAGACTTTAGAATCTGAAGTGTTTCGAGAGTGTCTTTGTTTGAGGTGTTAGAATCATCCACTTTGTCATGAAAAAACGTAATCACTTCATCGAACATATTCTACATTGCCGCTCTGAACTTTCCAAAATCTGTCCAGCAGTTTTAGTACAATCTATCCGCACCAAAAATCAGGAAATTAATTCAATAATTTGAACTAAATTAAGGCCCAAAAACTTGACAAACTTATTGGTCCCCAAATTTCTAACCACTCATCGCCAAAAAACCGCAAAACTGTAGTTACCATTCCTGAAAATCTTTCACTTTCCCAATTAAAAAAAAAAAAATCCGTCCTCAGTAAGGGCTTAAATTTTGTTCCTATTTCTAAAACAACGCACGAATTCTAGGTTAAACAAGACCTAGAAAAATTCCTTCGCCGCGTTCAATTAAAAGCCTATTTTCGCAGAAGAAAAGGTTCAGTTTTGAGCCGATTATCAATCCTTGTTCGTTTTCGTAGATAACAACAAGTAAGCAATGTAGGTGTTGAATCACTTTAATGTATCACGATAATATTTAGTGTTCAAGCATTCCATTTCAATCTCGTGCTGTTTCGAGGTAGCTGTATCAGCGCTCTTTTGTGTTACAAAGCCAAGAAAATAGGCAGAGGTATAACTATCGCAATAGAATAAAACTGAAAAGTCTTAATTAGTTATTTCTTAGCGATTCAAACTAAACATTTCTAAGTAGAGTAGGTGCAAATGGCTTAAGGAGCGATGCGCAACTGAATATATGTCCACAGTTTCTGTCGGTGTTCCCGTGATCTTGCCTTTCCCGACAGATCCTTCAAGGAGCTCGAGGAGAAAAGTGGCAGCTCAAAAACTTTTGGATTTTGCTCAGACAAACTATCGCTTAACCCAGGGGTATCCTCATGTTTTTCATCACTTATTCCATCGCTTCAAAGAACAACAGCTGGGTTAAAAAGACATTTCCATCACGCTTACAACGACTTCTCTCCTTTGAGGATGTATACTTTCAGACGTCGTAAGTTGTTTATTTAATACGTCGACGAGTATGAAGATAGGTTCTACATACTCAAATATAACTTATAAGACTTAAATGAGTTGTTTCTTAGCGATTTATTGCTAATTTTGTAATACGTCGAGACCATTACGCGATGAAAATTCAATAGACCGTACCCAAGGAGAGAACTGAATTTATCAGTATATTTAACATATTTCGAGGTAGTTTCCATCATAACCTACACCTACCTTGTAAAATAATTATCTCAATCCATCTATGATAAAACTGCGGCGAAAAAGCGTAGATCTCTCTCAAAATCGTCTTTTCGAACATCGAAACTGCCTTTCGCCATATATTTCTTTCTAGTTTCTCGTTGCTTCTACCATTGTACCGTGGCGGAGTTCAAACATGGCCAGTCGAATAACGTAACGTTAATTAACTCGCCCGCATAAGCGCCTGTACTGCAGGCTAAATGTAAGCTATGTCAGCTTGTAAGCTAGCAGTGAGAAGTGAGCTATGTCAGTTTGTAATTCACTTCTGCATATTGAGAATAGCAAGTAAATGTCGAGTCAGTGGCAAGCTAGATTAACACTTAAGTAATTTTTTGAAAATGGCTCCCCTAACAGGTATCATGAGAGTATGGGGCTTTTTTATGGTCCTTCGTGCCGAATCATGTTCGCAAGGTGTAAGAACAAATTAAATGCCATGCTTTAGTCCTTTCTTGTACTTTTTTATTATTATTATTATTTTAACGGATATACTTGCATTCATGAATGTTGCTACAAAATACATGATGGCTTTGGTCCTTGAATCCTCGTTTTGTAATCTGGAGGGTTTTGGTGCTGTTAGATTTAAGGAATTACTGCTGCAATTTTGTTGAAGAAACGGGCCTCGAGCTCCTTCTTATTTTTCCTCTCAATTACGCTCTCTACCCTCTTCATTCATCTCTCCAAAGGAGTATTGCAATTTTTCTGTTTCACTATTTGATGTGGCTCAAAGTTCTACGTGGTACACGAGGCTGTAAAATCCGCACTAAATGGTAGTTCCCTCTTTGCTACTGGGCTTGATAATGTTGAGGATAAGAAGTGAAGAAACCAACACCACCCCTCCCCCCCCCCCCCCCTTTAAAAGTATTTGGTTTAGTCGCGAGGCGTCGTGGAAAAAAACAAAACAAAACAAAACAAAAGAAAACAATAAACGCACGATGTTCGTTTTTGGTCTGCCATATTGCTTTGTATGTTTGTCTTGCATGTGTACGATTCCGACATCTCCTTCCGCGGGCGGTAACATTTGGGGGCCTTTTCGGGAGTTAGCTAAACGTAAAAGTCGAAGGAACATTTTTACGCAATGGTCGGCGGATTGGAGTGAAAGAAGTCGCAGGGCACAAGTAAATCGATCGAAGGAAACAAGCCCCAGTTGGAACATAAAGAATGGACATTGTGGATGTCCAGATGCAGATAAAGAGTTATCCCTTCCAGTTAGG
The DNA here is from genome assembly GCF_964205215.1 of Stylophora pistillata. Lineage (NCBI taxonomy): Eukaryota > Metazoa > Cnidaria > Anthozoa > Scleractinia > Pocilloporidae > Stylophora > Stylophora pistillata. The sequence continues at coordinate 18,350,920 of NC_142529.1, forward strand.
AGTTTAATAAATTTCAGAGGGAGTGGCAGGCGTTGATAAGTCATATTAAAATGATCTCAGATTCTTTATTTTATTGTCTTACGCTGCACGAAGGATTTAGTAGTTTCAGCAAGGAATTTTTACCCGAATGGAAATGAGCTGCTGCCCTGTCGCTGTAAAGCTTGGCGTTCAGCCGTGTATCGTTACAGTTCCCTTGAATTCCTTCCGCGTAGCTAGGAGTTCATCGCATCATTAGTTTTTCCTTTTCTGTATTCCATTTTTCCTTCCTGGAGACATACTTTCGCTTTATTTGAAAACAGGCCGCTTGAGTTTTCATGATTTTGAAATGAATGTATTTTATTTTTTATTTTATTTTTTATCTTATTTTATTTTACTTAGCTTCGCCAACCGGCAGGGACACCGCAACAGCTTGCGCCGATTACTGCGGGCCCAATAAATCCATTAATCCCACCCCCGTGGAGGACATCTATTACACAGTAATCTCGTGTGTGGGAAATTAACGTCTCCTACCCCAACCACAGGCAGCCCAAGCTCACTACTAGAAAATCGGACGTGACTCTTACCGTGTTGCGCAACGTTTTATATTTATAAAGGTTTGTATGGGATTTTATCGGTTTGCCTTTAAAGAGAGAAAAAAAAATGTCTTGTTTTGAAATAAAATGGACTTACCTTATTGCCTTGTTGTTTTCTTTGTGGATTCCTAGCGTCTCCAGGCCATTTTGAAGCGTTTTCGGCGAGTTAGCGCTATGTTGGTGTTCAACTGCTAAAAGAAAGACAAGGCCGGCAACCTGTTTTAGAAGTGTCCGTCGCCCGAAGCAAATAATTCCGCCAAAAAATTACTACCAGTCTCGATTCCTCAAGAAAATCAAAACAAAGATGTTGCAGTTCCATTTCCATTCACTCGATTCCCAATTCCTCCCACAGATCGCTCACTAGCGATGCTTTTATCTCTAGATCGATCGGCTTTCCAATTTCGAATTTGGCTGCTTGAAAAATTTGTGGGCCCATTGGCCAATGAACATCGAATGGAAAGGTGTGATCAAAACAATGCGGTCTTGAAAAAACCTCTCGAGGGGACAAGGGGAGCTAACTGGTTTGTTTGTCGACTGCAGGTCGCTGGCTACCCTCGCCGGGCTTATTTTTGTAACCCAACATACTGTGCGATCGGCCAATGGGCCTTCAAACTCCTGGCTACTCAAGCCGGTTTTGCCTCCAGTCAAACCGGTTTTGGTGCGCACGCCTTGGTTTTTTACGTACACAGATGACCAAATCTGCGCTCACAATAGTTCAAGGGGGCATGGAAGAGGATTAGTTTCTAGGCAACCGCCGCGCATGTTCAAACGAGCAACAACAGGATGTCGGCAGAGCATTTTTCCCTTTCCGATTCGAGCAGGAGTTGAAAAGGCTCTGCTCGCAGGGTATAGTCGATTATATTTCTGAAATAATTCTTGCACTTAGAGTTGAAGCTCTGAATACAACCTTCGAAAAGACATGATTCATAACGACAAGCCACACCAGCGGAAAAAAAGATTCAAAGGGATGAAGATTAATATAGTAGTGCCATGCATCAGATTTATGAAATTGAAAGGCTAAAATATTACGTTTGAAACCAACTTGGCAAATAAATAATGAAATAGCAGAGCCACATAATAAATTCATGACTTACGAATGAGTCGAAAGAAACAGTTCATATTTTTTCGGTTTCTACCGACTTCGTCACGCTTATAATAATGTTCAACTTCATCCAAACTGCTAGTGTCACTAAGTGAACCGTTTTGTTACGCGCTTGCGGGGAAAATCACATTTTTACAAGAGTTAGGTGAGAACTGAATTAGTTGGTTGGGATATAAGAGATCTTCAATGTTAAGCGGATAGTGATTGAATATATAGGCGAAATAAGTTAAATATAAGACGAAAAAATCAAAGAAATATCGTATTTATTTGTCACAAGCGTGAGAGAAAGAAACATATTGAGTTTTCTTTGAAGATTCGAATCTCTGAACTTCGGATTTTGCGATGCGAAGCTCTACCATAGATCTACAGGACACCCTTTAATGAGCCAAGACATACAAATGGTTTATATGACACAGGAGTCAATGTCAAAAACTTCTTGTCTGAAAATAGATAAATAAAGAGAGTAAGGTTCGAGGTCCTTCGTCAAACGACGAAATTCAAAAGAGAAGATCTCCAGGTTTAGAGATTGAATCCTCAAAGAGACTCAGATCTATTCTTTATCATATAATCGTGACAAACGAACCGAACTGTTTTTAATTCGACCAACGAACAAGCAAGCTATTTCGTCTCTTTCTTTTATTATCAGATGAAACGGCAGAGAAATGTTGACAATGCTGACTTTAGATACAAATAATAGACCTTGGGGTAGCTGATTTATCTGCCTACGAGTGATCTATGAAACTACAATATGATTGATTCCAGTATCATGACCGGCGCTTGTCACTTACGAATCTTAGTATGTGGCCTCCCCCCGCGATTGAATGCAGAATTCGGAAAAACTGGGGCTCTAAAACCCTTAAGAGAGAATTAGATTTCTCTTACACTTTCCCAACTTGCAGAATTTTGCTTCGGTGACATTTTTCTTTCAAGATTTTTTTAAGATACGCTGCGTGTCTCTCCAAAAAGACATATTTCTTTAAAGACCTAATTTTCGTAGCTAATATTTCTCTAAGAAGTGCATGAATTTTATGCGATGGAAACTGTAGACATTTTCTTCATTAAACGCGTAACGCTTTGGATCTGTTTTCCTAGTTTCGACGAAAAGTCACATATTCTTATTGGAAAAGAGCTTATTGGAGTTTTATTGCGAGCAATCTTCAGGTGGAAATAGCTAATGCAGGTTGTCGTAGCGGTTTTCCACAGACAAAATCACGCAAATAACTGCTACCTTGATGGCATTTCCATCCAGTTCTATAGATAACCCGACGGTGATCAACTTATTTACTTAATTTACTTATTCTCACAAAGTGAAGTTGAATGCAATATACAAAAAAAAAAAAAAAAAGAAAAAAAGAAAAAACGAAAAATAAAACCACAGGGATTATAACAGATAAATTTATTTTCATTTTGCACCAAATTTTCATTCTAGGTGAGAGAAAACTAATGAGGGTTAACTTAAGAAATAAAGTTCTCAGTTTATAATCTTCCATCTTAGCGTCCTCTGCGTGAGTGGAATAAAAAAAAAACAGCTTAGGTTGAATCGTCCTGAAAGTGCCTTGAAATTCGCATCTCACCAAATGTTATCCTCGATTCTTTCCACTTTAAATGATGATGGAAACATCGATGGCATTCGTTGTAAAACCGACCATTGAATGATACTCGTTCCTTTCCTTTTCTCTGTCACATATGAATATGACGTAAGAAGCGAGTGATTCAGAGAACCATGGACAAATAAGGTAGTCAAAGCTCTGGAGGAAACGCACAGCCCAGAAATCCGATGACTAAAGGAGATGCGTCAAGAATTCAGAGTTCAGAAGCCGCAAAGAAGTATGGCGGCGGAGTTCCACAAGGAAGCTTTGCATCGCGCGCTCAGTCTACTGCAGGCAAGCAGGCAAACCAGAACAACTAAATAGCTGTGGAACTGTATTTTCATTGAAAGAGAGCCGCGTGCCATCATCACCGTGAGCCTGTGTTGTTGGTATCTCACCAAGCTATCTTTCAAATCCTCAGATCTTGCCACCCTCCTTAAGTTCCTTAATTGCATCTTTTCTGTCATCTTTTTGCGTTTTTTTCCGGCGAAGAAAATGGAGAAAACTCATGCATTATCTAAAGCTCAAATTTGCATGAAGGATGAAGATTTCCATGTCTAGGTTTGTCTCATTCTTGAACGTGAATCGGTAGGATCACTTTAAGTTCACCATCAACCTTAGAACCCGCCTTTGTCATCTACCCACCCCTAGCTACCCGCAGGCCGCATAGGGGGAGGGGGGTGGGACGGCTTTGGTCTTAACACATTCCCCCTCCCCGCCCCCTTCTCCTTCATACAGATTTCCTTGTTCCGGCAAACAATGAATATTGTTTTGGTATAGATATGTGGGATTGTCTTTTTCTTAGTGCTTAGGATGAAATAGTTTTATTTATTTGTGGTCGATATTATATGCAGACAAAATAATCCTTCAAAATGGGACAAGGTTCAGGCTATCGATACAAATACATAAATAATATATAACAGTATTCACTTAATCATATGACAAAACACACATAACGAATAGTTTTTTTTTGTAATATCATATTCAATGGGTTTATTGATACCGATAAAATAACAAAGTCTTAAAAAATTATTTCAAAGGAAAAAACTGTGAAAATTGGAGAAAATATATACATATAAACTCAAGCTGATGGTTCATTACGCTACAATTCGATGAAAAGATTCATATATGAAAACTTCTTTGCAAGTTGTGAGATCATCGTTTTGATTTAATCTAAAAGAATTATGGGATGTAGCTTCCACCCTGTTACAAAGCCTGCTAAGAATCAAATAGTTGTGACACTAATGCAAATGACCAGGACGAGTGCTCTTAAAATCTAAGCCAAAATACTATGGTTGAATTTTTCTTATCAGCATATTATAAATTATTTGTGGTAAAAACTACTCCTCAATGTTTTAAAACAGCATCGATTGGGCAGATGTAAGTTTCATTATTGCAGACTTTAAACACGCGCAGAAATCATGAACAGCATACAATAAAACTAGACTAAAGGATATTTTGGTTTAATTCCGACAGCAACGAACTAATTTTTGATATGTAGCATTTTCGAATCATTGGTTATAAAGTAATCACTGGGAAACAATTTACGATGGTGTTTCCCCACATGAATATATTTGAATTCCAGCGAGGCAAAGTGAACACTCATCAGGAAATCGCAATCGTAATCAGCGAGGGATACGTCAGATTCGTCTATACTAGGCCAGTTATACATTGATCAGAACACGTGAAAATCACTATACTCTTCCAAAGAAAGTTTACAGAAAATCTACGAGTCTAATTTTCATTTCAGTTGATGTGGGAGCGCCGCCTTTCGGACTAGTTGAAACTAATTTATCCCAGTGGATATTGGCCCCAGTTTCATTTCCACAACATGGATAAATTCCGTTGAGATTTGACCAAACAGCACATTTACTTTTGCCATACCACCAGCCTCCACCTCTTTTTTGAGTGCAATCCGCAGAATCTCTATCCCAGGTACCAAAATCGAAATAGTTGTGACCACCGAGGGAATCAAAGGAAACAGTTGCATCTGTTCCAAAATGAGATAACGGAATTTACGTATTTTCAAAGTCAGTATAACACGTAAGAAGCCCTAAAGTTTTTGTTTGCCGTAACCAAAAAGAAGAAAAACAACAACAACAAACAAACAAATGAACAACACCATCAACGGAACAGAACTCAATTCAAACAATGGTAACATGCTGTTTCAATGACATTATTTCGGTTAGCATAAAAGTCACAAATAGTTGTTTTAAGCTCCAATAACGAAGTAGGGTAAAGCATCGAGATTTTGTTTACAGCGTGCAAGTCAGATAAATGATTTTTTTTTATATGTTTCTGAAGCCGAGATCATTAACTGTTTTCTCTATATATTTGTAGCTAAGGGAGGGAGGTCTTTGGCGATGAGAGGAAAGTAATATAGAAAAAAACAAAACAAAAAACAAAAAACAAAAAACAAAAAAAAAAAAAAAAACACCAACGAATGTTAAAAAAGCCTCTCACTTACTTGTAACATTGCCAATGTACAGTCGGTACATAGCTGTCTCGCTCCCAATCCCGAACCAGCTATACTCAACGTGAACAGTTTCGCCAGTGGCTTTTCCCAGATCAACTCGTAGCATGTTCTTTGTCTCGTTTCGTGTCAGGCGGTATATCTTGTCCAGTCCGAGCCAAAATTCCCCAGTAAAGTTACCGAAGCCATGTTTGTAGTCATCCCAAGTGCGGTTAAAATCAACAAAGCCATTGAATCTCTTCTGAAACACTTCCCACCCCCCACCAGCTGTTGTTTGGTCACAATATACATCAAAGGCATCCGAACCATCTGGGTCGATTGTGTAAACACCGCTGATCTTTTGGCCGGATTTGTACAGCTCAGCACAGTTCTTAACTGTAAAAAAAAAAAGGGATTAAACGGATAGCTATGAAAGTGAATAAGGGGTAGCTACACTTATACGAGCGTAGAAAATCTTACTCATACATCTCAACGATGTGCTGTCCTGAGTCCCTTCCATCGTTGTTTTTTTCGAGTAGAGAGCATGGTTCTTCTGGCCATCTATTGGTGCTGCACACGTTGATGGCACAATTCGAAAAGTCACACAAAGTGCCAGAAACAGCGTAGCAAAACCTGAAAAATAATAATAATAATGATAATCATGATGCTGATGATGATGATACTGATAAACTACAACAACTTAAGATGGGGCGAGGGGGGGGGGAATCGCGTGGTTTTCAAGTGACTGCCAATCATCTGCCAACTAGACAGGGATTTGCCATTCCTATGACAGAAGCTAATTTAAAACCGAATCTGCAGACTACAAGAAAATTTTACAATGAAAGGATTGAATAAGCCGATTGAGTTTGGAAATCGAATTGAACAGAACTCAGAACAGAAAATAGATCAATAAAAACAGATGTCGTAAGCTACCATGAGCGGAGAAATTCAACTTTGTGAGAAAAACTGACTGTGTGTGCTTTATTTAGAACCAGCATCGAAAAACATTTAAACTCGTCGCAAGTATTGTTCGTTAACGTCGATTCATCTTGAGTTTAATCGGGTTACTAAATTTAGAGTCGCATAAGTCCCACGCGGCTTTAAGGGTAGTTGTTACAACTTCCAGCCTCTTCAAATTTAAAAGCTTTAACATGAAATGGCATAAATGTTTCACAAGAGGTCCTACGTTTGAAAAAGTAAGCATTAGACCTAAGTACTGCAATGTTGTATTCCAAACATCCAGATTTTACATACCTATTCCATGTCTATGCCCCTCATTGTATTTTTGCTGGTGTTGTTTGCAAATGTACTCACAAAGGCTGCAAAAAATAATACCAATTCTACGACTAAAGTAAATTTAGAATCGAAACTACTCAGAAAACGTGTAGTGTACAGCTAAATTCTCTTACATATCTTATTTACTCACTCTTACCGGCTGCCTTCTTCGTTCTCCGTTCATGAACAAATAAAGTACGGGCGAATTTTCTTTTATAAATACACACCAACTCAATTGGGGGTAACTGGGTCTTTATTGCCTTAGACCATACGCGATGCTCCCCATGATAGGGAGGTAAATAGAAGAGAAAAAAAATTACAGATTGCACTAAGTACAAACAACGTTAATCGCTCGCTGATCGCAAAGAGAATGCTGACAAATATGCCAACGGTTCGCTTATACCCGCCGGGCGTGGCGTAGAATTTCCGCTGCGGTGTTTAATTGTGATAAACAAGTCTATCACCCACTTATATAGGCAAAGGAAATAAAAGGGAGGTAAATCTTTATTGTTTCAATTCATGAAAGTTTAGAACTTCCGCTATCACTCTGAAATAGAATTTATGGTACTTATTCCATCGCAATTTCCGACGCAGGATCTTAGCAAACTGCAACATTTTTTTTTCTAGTTCGCCTTCTGTCAGTCTCGTGCGGAGTTCATGAAAACTTGTAAGTTTACCCTATTACGGGAAAATGAACTAGCGTCGTTTTGGCTAGTGTTCAGAAATCAGCTAGTCCTCCAGATTAACCTAATTCCACCTGTTTTCGTCATCTCCTGTTCAATAGGAAATATCTAGCAACCGGAATTACCTTTATCTGATAAATATGTGACGTTGTGAGTCTGTGCAATGACTTCTTCCAGTTTGACACCTGAGCTTGTCAAATCTCTCTTGCTCCCTTTCCGAAAAGGAACAAATTTGTAATTTGTCCTGTAATATTTCTCCTCAATTGTGATGTCCCTTTTGATTCCTTTACATTTGTCTTCCTCTGTTACTTGTATTTAATCCGGTTTTTTCTTTTTTTGGAGAGCAATTGCAACCGTATTGTCTGAAATAAATTCGCGTGTTGGAACAAACGCCAGTTCCTTTTTTTTTTTCTTTTTTTTTGGCTACAACTCAAAATCAAGTCGTGATGAAATCGTGGATTACTTTTCTTGGAGTCACAAATTTCAAAATGGTTCCAGTTGATAAAAATTTCCGGAAATTCCAATTAAAAATCGAATAGAAAAACAACTTTCCGGAATCTTATCTTGAAAATTCTTGCCAACTGAGCAAGGATAAAGGAAGCTATCCGCTGGGAGAGAAGCTAAAGGATCCTAATTCATTAGGGAAGGTACGTTTTTTATTGGGGGCGGGGGGGGGGGTGGGCCAGGGTATTTTAGAAATTTTTTGCCAAAAAAGTCGTCACCCTCCCACTTCCCAGATTGGATTAGTGCATGACCCTTCATAAATGCCTAAATAAAGGGATCTGACCCTTCCCCCACCTCCTCCAAGACAAAAATAACCGGAAGTGAGAATAACTGATCGGAAGTGTTGCTCGCATAACCGTGTCTGCGCACAAAGCAGTTAAGTGTGTGGCGTTGCACAGTAAAAACTTGAAAATGGTCAAGGATGTGCGAGGAATAGAAAGAAGGAAATGCGCTTGTGGAGAATGCGAGGATTTCATGAGGTCAGATGGAGCAACTTGAGGCTATTGTGGCTGTTTGCCGGCTCGCCATTCTAAAAAGGATGCCCGCTACTCCTCTGACTCTGTTGGTAGCGCATCGGCTGCGGGAGCAACTGAAAGTACAAGTCCAGAGAAGTGGAAAGATGAAGATCTGGGGTGTTACCCGAACCCAAAGGGCGAATATACTGAGTTCTCAAATGGCATTTTCCCCAAATTCTACCTGTCCTTTTGGACCACTTGTCCCTACAAGGAACGCTTTCGCCGCTGTTTTGTGACTGAAATAAAGCGCCAGTGGGAAGTTCGCGAGGCTGTCAAAGCAATACATCACAAGTTGGCTTTTGTGACTTCTGATAATCCAGCGGCTGCCGGGAGATTCATGGAGGAAAATTTTTAGCGCAAAACGCCATGACGCTACCACGATTAAGAACAACATTGATGACCTTTCGAAGCTGAAGGTCAAAATCGATGAGCTGAATGCGGAAGTAGCTGAAGATGATAATGCGCTACTCAATTCAAACGGACGGCATATAAAATCTGGCAACAACTTTTGTTATGATACGAATGCAGAATTTTTGGAGAGTTTGAAAATAGTCAAAAAGACTGTCGGCGAAACCATGGAGCTGTTGGAGAAGGCTCGAGACAAAGTAGCGTTAATTTTTCCATTGAAACAGGGAAACGCGCTAAGACGGAAGTCGCGAATGCGAAAGCAGAAACGCCACAAGAACGAGAAGAGGAGAAGACTGCGCTATAAAAAAAACGAGGAGGCAATTAAACGAAAGATTTTCCAGATCCAAGGAGACACTGAACTTACCTTGGATAAAGACTTCTTTATCGACCACGACATCCTTATCCCTGGAGAAATTGCTACACTAAAGGTACACGAAATGTTCTGCTTGTCGTCCGTTTTAAACAACACCTCAGCAACCACTCAAGCTGTCCAAACAATCAAAGCCAGCCTTTCAAAATCTTGCTTCCGGAAGTTGTTCGGGATTGCAACGATTGATGCGTGCCATGCAAAACAATCCTCTAGTGGTAAACATGTAAGAACAATCCAAAACAAAGCTGCTGAGTCACTAGAACACGAAGAAAATGTAGAAGGTGAGAAAGATCAAGATGAGATGGAAGTAGTGAATGAGGAAGGAGAAGATGACGACAGTTCCTCCTTAGTTGAAGATAGTGATTAAATAATTCAGCATGGAATTGGTATAGAAAGTAAAAACGTTGTTAAAAGTAAATTTTTCCCCAACACTTGTCTTTTTTCATGAGCCTTGTTGACCAAGTATCAAGAATAATACTAGAGATCTACGTAAAGTCTAGCAAGTTCTGGTTTTTATAAAACAGTATAATTCTCTTTTAAACGATTTATAAAATAATTTTTTAAAAAAGATGTCCACTCTTTGCAGTAAATATTTGGCGTGATTTCTTACATGTCTATTTAGACCATCGTTTGAATCTCACTTAAATAATTATTAAAAGCAGAAATTTATGTCAATCATTTTGTCTGTGTGGTACTTTGTGATAAATCACAGTGCGTAAATCAGTGCAGCACGGATCATGCCGAAAGCCTGCAACGAATGAGTTACAAAGAGAAAAGGAAGGAGAAGAGATCCAAGTCAAAGGTTAATGACATAACACTCAAGTCCCTCCGACCTCTTTCAGGCTCCGATAATCTAAGCCTGATAAATGACCTGATCACGCGGACTAAAAGCGAAAGGAGACGCCAGAAGTTGACAGGACTTCGTGCTATTTTAGAAGACCTGCTTGCTTCAAATGACAGCAGTGGTCTTCCAAGTGGCATTATGTCGTTTGAGAGGTAAATTCTTTTTTTTTTTTTTTTTTTTTTTTAATGTTTTTCTATCTTTCCATATTTTTTTTTATGACTACATGTAATGAATGGTCTTTTCTAGTGCACAGCTGCAGGGCCATAGCCGGCTCTAAATTTTCCTAATATTAAAATTTTGAACTGGAAGTAAGTTTATTAGCATATTTTTATTAAAATTTCAATAGAAATCTTTTTTAAATATTTTGTTCAGTTTTTCTTTTTGCCTGACTAGATTTTCAGTCCGGCTACGACTCATTGATCTAAGTACGGCATAGAACATCCAATTGAAATTTAATGGTGGATTTTATATATTTCATTACAGGGCCTATGAAATATTCGACTCTTATGCAGTTCACATGTCAAAACACACATTTCGTAATGAACTCCTTGACAAGGACACTGGTCTAGGTGTCATTATATGTTCGTATAAATCTGGCCGATTCGTCATTTTAAATGACGTTAAACTCGATATTTGTCAATTTCTGAAAGTTCTCCATGGAAGGGAAGCAGAGGATTCAGAGCCCGCAGAGTCTGGTCTTTCCGCTGAAAATCTATACAGGGCTCTTGCAAGTATGGAATCAGAGAACGATCGGTGGGCTGCTGAACTTCTGGTTTGTACTGGAAAGTCTCGCCAAGAAATATACGACTTTGGCTTTAAACCTGACAGAGTCATAAAACTGCTACGAGAACTGAAGGAATGGTTTGGAGCCTGGGAAAATAGTAATGTCGCGGCCAGAGACATGGTAGAACTGAGGCTCAAGGAAAAGAAAGTCAAACTGGAGTGAAAGATTGGCGAAATTGAGAAGACGATGGAGTTGGTGCGGGGCAAATGGACTGATGCTCGAGTTGGAGATCTGGAAGAACAAACGATAGCTCTTCAAGAGTCTTTGGAAAGTACTGTGGCAACATTGGAGCGTCGGAGCAAACAGGATGAGCAACGATTCAACCAAGCTGCCAAGGGGACTGCTTGTCGTCTTGTTGCTGAGCAGAGAATCTCAAAACGAAGATTGAGTTCAGGACGGAAACAGGAACTTGACTCAGAAGATGAGGAATGGCTAGTGAAGTGCTTTGAAGATAAAGCGACCATTCACGGAAGAAGGCATGAGTCTGTTCTATATACGCATCACAGAGTTAAATGCAGAGCTCTTCTAAATATTGCCAATTACCGTCGATTGAAGCAAGGGAAGAGACTTTTGAAGTCAGTTCCAAGCATTACCACTAGGGCCAGGGCAACTAATAAGAGGTCACGGCAAGCAAAGCGTTACCTAGGGAAAGGATTATGGTGTAGCAAAAAACCACCCAAGACTGAAGATCGTCGGAATGAGTGCACTCACCATCAGAGAAAGCAAGTGCATCTAGCTAAGGAAGAGATTTTTTTTCAGGCAGAAATGTCAATGGGAGCCTTTGTATCAGCATGGATGATAAGGCATACTTGCGTCCAGAAACATCCGAGGGAGCTAAAGGAACCCGGAAGCAAACTATTCTGCAGCCGTCAGATGAGACCAAAGCTAGATCATTGCCAGTACATTGTTTTCCCGAGCCATCAGTGTACGTTACCTCATCTGCGTTTAGGTTTATCCGCAAAGAAGCAGAAGTGGTTGAAGAAGAGGTTACACTGGTCACCAAAACGGATGACAGTATTGTGGTTGTTGAACCTAAAGCTTGCGTGCCTACTCATGCATCAACTTGGGCATCTAACAGCATGCGTCTTAGGTGGGAGAAGCCAGGTATCCACGAGCCGGAGGAGCTGCACATATACCGGAAATATTCGGAGGAACTTCGTGGCTTATGTGCTCAAGTGCATGACTGTACGTTCTATTACAAGGATTCAACAACAGAGATTGCTATTCTTTCTTTGACTGGGGCTGAAAAATGCCCTTAAAGGGAATACAAACAGTTGCGCTTGCATTTTTTAGAGTACCAGCTTACAAGTGCAAGGGAACGTTGGGAAGAAAATCAGGACATTGGAGGCTCTGAGAAGGATATTGGAGACAACATAGTCTATGTTGCTAATTGCCTCCTAGATTGTATCAGTAGGGCAGAAACGGATATGAAACATGTAACTGGTGAACAGTTGCAGATGATACTGAATCCCGTACTCGAACAGTGTGATGAGGTCTTCAGAAGAATCGACTGCCTCAGACTGCCACCTGTGTATCCACGCTTACTAGAGCTAACTGATGCTGGTCTAGGAGTAGGCGTGTCCAATGCAAGGTCCAGAATACGAATTTTTAGAGAGAGCAAGAGTGTAAGGCAATAAAAAGGTCTTGAGAATTCACCGGGCAAGAGAAGACTTGGGACAGAATGAAGCAGAGCGGCTCAATGCATGTATAGATGATGCTCTCTGTGATGGAGGCAGTCTCAAATGGCAGATATACGAGACTTTACATGGACTTTCTGAAGAGGAAGTCAAGTCTCTTTCATCGTCAGAGCTAGACGCGCACAACTGTAAAGTCATGGAAAAAAAAATGCGTGCGCTGTTGCGGAAGAAGTGTGTCTTCGAATTGACGACTCCCCAGCGCTACAGGGGTATATTTCAGCATTTTTGGTCGACCGACCAGAAAATCCATTTTTCTACAACCGTGAGTACTTGAAAGAGTATCTTGGAGTCACCAACAATCAAAAGAGTTCTGTTCCGGGGCATGGGTATTTTTTCCAAGCTAGAACAATTGGAGAGCCTCCATTGTGAGAAAGGTGAGCTTTATATGGAGTATAGGCGAATGTCGTGTAAAGAGAGAAGTGGCAAACTATGTAAATTTTGCGAGAAGGGTGAGACTACCAGCGCTCCACTTCCAACCCTACGACCATATACCGACTATGGCAAGCTACCAAACCTCCATTATCTCTCTTGGAGTGCAACCCCCGCCGATGGCCATGAACCGGATGACTTCCAGCCTCGAGCTCAGATTAAGCGATTGTTTGGGGAAAGTGAACTAGTCAGTGGGGACAGTGGGGCTGTTAGAAGGTTTTCAGATAAATACATTGTCCCCGAAAAGCTTGTAGCAGAGTATGTTGAGCACCTTGCCCAGACAGAAATGCGCAAGGAGAAGAAGACAGAGGAGACTGAAAGGGAGCAAATGAAACGGCTGAACCGGGAGTACAATGACATTGACTGGGTTGGACTGTACAACTCCGATAAGCTGTCGTCCTTGAGGGTGGACCAACTATCCTTGTACTTTTCGCATCACAAGATGACCTTTAACGGGAAGAAAGCTGAAAAAGTCGCAATGATAAAAGCGCCCATTGGTAGCCTGCTGTACAATTAATGGGGCGTCAACAACCTCGGAAGCCCCCACTCAGAAATGTACAGCATCAAGTGACCTTGTCACTTTCCGAGGTGGAAACTGACTCGCAAAGTGATGTAGTAGATCGAGTTGTCGGTTCAAGCCCGAGTAGCTCAAGTAACGAATCGTCACCGGACACTAATTTTATACCAGAGCCCCACGCGGAAACATTACCGACGTCAAAATATGGACGAAAGTGGGCATGGGTTGAGAAAGACAATTACGTTAGTTGGGACAAGATAGTTTTTTGACATAACATTTCGACATCTGTTTAAAATGATGTAGATTGATTTAGACTGGTAGCTTTGCTTGTATATATAAGTTGTAGGTTTCTATACACTTCGCGGGTTTGGCAACAAATAATTAAAAATCAACTAACCGACATGGAGTACTTTTTTCCTTGCCAAAAAAACAAAAACTGTGACCCTTCCCCGGCTACGTATCAGACAGGTTTGACCCTCCCCAATTTGTAAAATATTTACTAATGACCCTCCCCTCCGAGGCACCCCCCCCCCCATATAGAAAAACGTACCTTCCCTTACCAATTATGTTGTGTCATGTTCCACTAAAGAAAGAACTCTTTAAAACTAGCCTCGATCCTAACGTGTAGTTTTGTTTGGCTTCGTATCTGGAAAACACAGGTTTGAATCTCGTCAAGGCCTGATTGTTCTTTCCCGTTTCTTTTCTACAATTGTAATTTAAACTGACGCTCACCTGCAAGGGTTATGGCATTACTTCATTTCAATCGGCGGGTCAGATGAAATTTCCGGCATTATCAATTGTTTCACATCACTCGCTGAACCTTAAATTCACAAATGTTGTGAGGTCCAAAACAAAATGCAAAAAAAAGCTATTGTCCAGTTGGTTCTCTTGAGATACGTCCCCATAAAGTAATGTTTTAGAATAATAATAGGCAAAGGCAAGACTCTGGTGGCGTGTTACATGACGCATGAGATTTTCTCCCGGACTCCAGTTTTTCCATCTGTCTTTGATTTTATCTAGAGTCTCGTGTAGAATAAATTAGCGGTAAAACTAAACTGAGGGCACTCCTGATATGTGTCTTTGAATTAGTTTATTTAGACCACAATTATTTCCTTGCTCTCTTCAGACTTCACGCCTAACCAAAGGCGCTTGAGGCGCGTTTATTTCGTAGAAATGTCTGTACTAACAGCACCAGACATAAGAATTGTGCTTCGTCGCTCTTGTTGCAAAACGAAGCAACGATTTCAAGGCCGTAGTCAAGGACTGAAACATTCGTTTTGAATCAGCAAATACTCACATGATACTTATTAGTAAAGCCATTATTAAAAACCAATTATAGTTGTTGACCTAGCTTGCCAGTGACTTGAGATTAACTTGGTACTCCCATCTTCCCAAGTGAGAGCGAATTGAAAGCTTAAATTGCTCTTTTTTTTTAAATAATCTTTTCAACCACACGATTGACCATGCCGACCGATTCTGAAACGTTCGGAGTTGGGCTTCGATTTGTTCCTTGCGATTGATAATACAAACTGGATTTTACGAGAGTTCTCGCTTCCAAGATTACGTGTTCCTTACAAACCTCAAGGTTTAATATTTGGTACAGTTCTCAACCTCTTCGAATTGAAAAGCTGAAGCATTAAATGACTAAGTGTCTCATGAAATGGTCTATAATTGAAAAGGTATGAATTAGCTTTGAGCACCGTTTCCGGGTCAGTATCACACGGCAACTCGTAAACCAAACGGCCAGATGTTACATACCATTATATGCCTTGTCGAATGCCTTATATTAGAATTATTTTGGTGTAGTTCTTTGGATGCATACACTTTATTGATTTAATTGAGCGCATGCTCCTCTAAGGAGCTATAATTTTATCCGACGACTTCAAAACACGGCCGCAGAATGTTTTACCGACTAATTCAATTAGCTCATACAATTGTGATAAACAGCAAAAGATTTACGGCAAATTTACTTCAAAAAACACACTTGACCTTAGCGTCATGAAGCGATGTCATAAAAAAGCGCTCTGATGATCCCAAGTTTGAATCTAGAGAGATGTTGTCTTTCGAATTGTTTCAAAAGAAACCTCACTCCCAACCATTACGTTTCTTGTTATTTGACTGTATATTTCGTGACATGGCATACTCCCGCAAGTATTAGAGCGGAGTAGAGTATAAGAGACCATAAAATGGCATGGGCTGCAAAAATAAACGATTTGTTCATGGAAATTTTGAATAATTCGTTTGCCTTTCTCATAAATAGTTCGTCACTAAAACTAGCACGATGTCAATCAAGCAACCCAGTAAGTTTTACAATCTCACCATTTCTCTTTATTTCAATGGAGAATTCGTAGACTAGTTCGGACATAAATTGATGGCCATAATATTATTCTAGGATTCTTTTCTGGAGTCTAACCGACCACCGTGAACTATGGTTCATCTGGGAAAATTTTCATTTCAGGCCTGTACGGGATTTTTCAGGTCTGATTTTCACTATTGCTCAAATAGTGCTTTACTGCGAAGGATCGTTCACATATACGTCTCATAACCGCAGTTCATACATATGTTTCATATGTTTGTTGTTGTTTGATTTATCATCTACGGGTTTATGTCGAATTAATTTGATGGCCTGCTCCCAGTTGGCTTGTTAGCTCAATTGGTAGAGCGCTGCACTAGTATCGCAGAGGTCAGTGGTTCGAATCCCGTACAGACCTGAAATTTTTTTCAGGTCTGATTTTCACTATTGCTCAAATAGTGCTTTACTGCGAAGGATCGTTCACATATAAGTTTCGGTAATGTTTTTCAGCCATAAAAAACGTCCTTGATTAAGCGTGAAAAGTTTGCTTCAGAAAATTGGTTTAACATTTACCATCATGATAAGATTATACCTCTATTATGCAGCTTTGCATACATGTCTATGCTGTGATTCAGAATTTTCCTGTGTTTAAAAAGGTCACTTGCGAGTACAAACGAGGGTACGCTAATCTTCTCAACAAAAGAGAAGGGCATTCAATTCCATCGCGCAGAGTCCCTTGTTCACATGTATACGAATCAAGTAGCCCCATTACGTCTGCGAGAATAGGTATGTCGCTTTTTCGGTAACGAATTTCTGCCAAGCACTCACTTCCGTCGGGTCCTTCTTAGTCAAAATATTAGAATTCTGGTAGGAATAATCGAGATTAATTGAAATGCTGGCATCATTCAACACTAAAAATTCATCTTCTGAATGTCACCATCATCGAGGCTTTCGATCAACAATCCACGAACCTTTCTATAGGTAGCCATTGCTTTTCCTAAACTTCGAAGAGGAAAGCGAGTCAAGCCGCTGTCGTGCGCTTTATCTTAAGGCTATTTTTCGTGCCATTGCAACGGCGATCTCTCTCCAAGCCCCCTCGACCAAGTCTGCCGTCCCAGATGTCTGCCGTCGTCGGATCTTAAGCTCGTTATTACCTGGAAACACATGAAATACGGGATTTTTTCAGCTATTTCGGCCGAACATAAACGGCTCTCTGTGCCTTGAAATAGGTCTCAAATGGATGATAGATCATCGTAGAAGACGTTCTAGATCTGACGTGGGCATTAGACGACGTTCTGACGTGGGCAGTTTGAAAACACTACCTTACATCGGCGTGGTGAGACAAGGATAATGGTAAACACAGTCGGCTTTAAAGCATTAAAGAGGCCATAAGAAGTAAAAAAAAAAATAAATAAATAAATAACCGTCCGGGGCCGAATTTAGGTACATCGGGGGATCGTAGGAATTCTTGTGAGTGTTGCTTACGTTGTCTTTTAACTATTTAGACGGGAGCATTTTGACTATCCACTTTATCTTTACACATATAGCCGCGTTTTATTCATTTCTCACATAAAGCTTGGTACGGAAACCAAATTTGAAGTCCGCAAATCTTTCACATGGCGCATGTCCCGCCACCATTTCATAATCGATTTCTCTGATTTCTCAGTTTAAGTCACATTGTAGTATTAATTGCGTATTAACAAGAACGGAAATCTAGAAAGTTCATTGCGGGAAACTAACGTAATACTCAATAACTCCAATGAAACAATGTTTACGTAAGATGCACGATCCTTCGCAGTAGATAGCGCTATTTATGCAATAGCGAAAATCAGACCTGAAAAAAATCAGGCCTGTACGGGATTCGAACCACTGACCTCTGCGATACTATTGCAGCGCTCTACCAATTGAGCTAACAAGCCAACTGGGAGCAGTCCGTTAAGTTGATTCGTAATAAACCTGTGATGATAAATCAGATACAATGAATATATGAAGTCCATATATTTTAAACTGCGGTATTAAATACGTATGGTGCACGATCCTTCGCAGTAGATAGCGCTATTTATGCGATAGCGAAATTCAGACCTGAAAAAAATTAGGCCTGTACGAGATTCGAATCACTGGCCTCTGTCCGTACAGGCCTGATTTTTTTCAGGTCTGTTTTTCGCTATTGCATAAATAACGCCATCTACTGCGAAGGATCGTGCATCATACGTATTTAATACCGCAGTTCAAAATATATGGACTTCATATATTCATTGTATCTGAAAAAAATGTTTCTTAAAATGGTCTACAGTTGATAAAGTAATCTTTAGGATCAACGCTCGGTGTCTACGCAAGTTTCTTTACAGTCTACAAATTGTTTACAAAATAGGATTTCCTCGCTTGTAAATTACTGTTGAAGTGTTTTTCAATTCAATTACTGTGAGGACTCTCGTCTTCTCTTTTTCATGAGAATAACACGCAAATTTCATTCTGCTCCCATCGTTTTCATAATACGTATACTGTTTAGGTGTGAGAATATAGATTGTTACTGTTTATCACGCCATTTTGGCGGGTAAGCAAATTTGATTGAAAGCGAAGTGTTAGGTAATTGCTATGTTTCGGCACTTCAGTATAACACAGATTTTTAAACACATTGACAGCTTTTTCGTCTTGTAACTTGCATCAGTATCGCATTCTGCGGCGATTATTACCTTTTGTGGCGTAACAGGGAAGTTCCATTCATTGCAAATAGCTCTAGATCAATCCCTCAGTCTAGAAAACAAAAGAAAGAAGAAAAAAAAATTTGAAAAGAAAAAAGAACCTGAATTTGACAAACGTAATTGATATTAGGATAAAAGGATTATCATGAATTCGTAATGGAGATATCTGATATCTATCTGAATTCCTCCAGTGCGACGGCATAGGGTAAAATATGGACTGGACTATTTTTTGGACCATTTTTTGGACCATTTTTTGGACCATTTTTTAACCTTGTTTAGACCATGTTTTGGACCATTTTATAAGGAGGGAAGCACACCATTAGTACTCAGGGAGGGGTGGACGCAGTCTATAAGTACTGAAGGAGGGGTGAGAGGCCGACTACTCAGGGAGGGGCGGGAGGTGTTTGTAATTGTAAACACTACTGGTTAATGGAGCTTTAACTCGATCGTACAAATTATTTTAATCGGTCTTCAACCGGTTGCTTTAATGATGGAATACGAGTGTTTTGATTTCCTGCCATTCGGTCTTGATGTTCAGGTTTAGATCTCCTCGAATTATTGCTTTGCCTCAATAGAATACAAACCGGCGAAGCTGTTCAACATTCTTTACCGCTTTTTGTCAAGGCAGTGATTGATATCGCCTAGGTACTTGAATTTTTACATTCTAGGAATGTGGTACAACGCGAATGTCTATTTCCGTAGCCATATATGGTTTGTCCTGCGCTCAACGTTGGACGTCTGCTCGTGAACTAATGTTCTCTTCGAAATGTCGAAAACATATTTGTCGCATGACAGGACGGAAAAAGCGTGCGCTGTAAGTACCTCCCGTTGTCCCATACAAAGCCTTAGAAACTTTTCTAAGGCTTTGTAGGGGACAACGGGAGGTAGTTACAGTGCACGCATTTTTCGTCTTGTCGTGAGCTTTGCGTTTTTGAGGTCTGCGTTTTAGAGGTCTGCGTTTTCGAGGTCTGCGGCCTGCGGTCTGCGGTCTGCGTTTTCGAGGTCTGTCAGTGTTTTCGAGACACCCGAGCGAAGGTTGTTTTGTACGACTGTACCAACAATGATTTTTTATAAGAAACGTATAAACGTTAAAATTGCGATAGCGCTTGCGAACTCTATATGCGGCTAATTCAAGGGCTAAGGACCAGAAATTCCGTGATCTCGTCTGATAACATCAGTGACAAAGGAAGATAGATAAATCTGCTTATTACATACTGTATACACAAAGGAAAACTGATGGTGCAAAAGTCGCCTCAAAAGGCACACGCATAACCTTTGCCAGACTGGCAACTCAACAGTGGAGGATCGTAAATGCGATATTTTCAATAAAAATTAAAGTCCAGTGTTTACGTGGCCGTTTCGCTTTCGCATGACCAAAAAATTAAAGAAACGCCGCGGCCAAGCGCAAAAAAAAACCGATCGAAAAACCGATCAAAATAATTTGCACGATCGAGTAAACGCTCCATTAACCAGTGGTGTTTACAATTGCAACCACCTCCCACCCACCCTGAGTAGTTATTTGCTGCACCCACCACTCCCTGAGTACTAATAGTGTGCTTCCCCACAAAAAGGTCCAAGAAATGGTCCAAAAATGGTCCAAAAAAGAGTCCAGTCCAGTCTATATTTTATCTTATGCCCAGTGCGACTTGATATGAGGAGACAATTTTTTTTGTTATCAAATGAGTTAATGAAGGTAAATTGCAATAATTGCCGCAAAATGTAATAGCAAACGCCTCAAAATGTAATACTAAGAAAAAATGTAGTAACATCGACGCATATGTAATAAATTACTCGACACAAAATATAACTTTTCAACACAAAATGTAATAACTTTTCTAACGCATTATGTGACAACGCGAAATGTAATATATCTGTTAAGGACAAGAGAAAAACACAAAATATGATACAAAGCGACAAACCGTCGCGTTTTTAATCAAACCAATTAAAGTTCGAACACGAACATGTCAAGTTTTTACAGCCCCCCTGTGTTTCTACCCTTGAAACGCGCAAAAAGTGGAATGACAGACGAAAAGCATTCAATGTGTTAAGAAATCTGTGTTTTACTAGAGTGCCGAAACATACGGCGAGATAAATTGTCAAAACTTGACATGTTCATGCTCCTAAAGCAAATTGGTTAGACGTTAAAATGTTACAGATTGTGTCGACACACTTGGCGAATGAAGATTTGGGTGTGTTAAATTCACATAAAAGTCTCTTGCTCAAGAAAGCTCGAGAATTGTATTAAGTTTCCTCATAGGCGACCCAGCCGTGCCATGTGTGATTTTGGGGTCTAAAGCTAGTTAATCAACGACAATACCTAACATATTGAGATCGAATTTTAAGCGTAAGCGGGGGCCGTTAAAAAAGGAAAAATTGTGAAAAAGGTTCAGAAAAAATTAAAAAGGATGATAAAAGCGAGGAAGAAAACGTGTAAAGTCTCCTTACCCTCCTTACCCTTCTGTTGCAGCTTTGTTGCCAAAGGCCGTTTTTACGCTGTTTTGGCGATTTTCTATGTAACGCGTGCGGTATTACCAGTTAACTGTATAAAAGGAAAAATTATTAAAAAAAAGAAAAAGGAACAATTAAAAACGACAATAAAAGCGAGGAATATATCGTATGAAGTATCCTTACCTATTTTCCGTAGCTGCTTTGCCGTTTACGGTCCTTTTCACGCTGTTTTGGCGAATTTCTTTGTAAAGCGTGCGGTGTTACCAGTCAACTGCCCACTAGCACCAAACGCTTTCTTTAATCATAAAGTGACACCGCACGCTTTACAAAGAAAGTCGCCAAACCAGCGTTAAAACGACCGTTGGCATCAAAGCGTCTACCGAAAAAAAGGTAAGGAGACTTCACACGTTATATTCCTCGCTTTTATTATCCTATTAATTTTTTTCTAATTTTCTTTCTGATTTTTCTTTTTCTTTTTCTTTTTTTAACGGCCCAAGCTTACGCTTAAAATTCGATCTTAATATGTTAGGTATTGCCTTTAATGAACGTAAGATCCCCAAATCACACACAGTACGCTTGGGCCGCCTGTGATTTCCTAGACATTAATTTGGATTGTCTAGCAACCCTTTGTGTTCAATGAAATTGAGTGAACTTGAAAAACTTAACAAGTGATACCACGAAATATTTCGTGAGTAGAACGTACTTTGCGATGCAGTTGTCGGTAGTGAGGTCTTATGTCAATTACTCAACACCTCGCTTTCAATAGAATTTCATCCGCTTTCTGGTATAGTAAATACACTACGAGGGGAAATTTTCCATAAAACCAAGAATTTCAAAGGTAAAATAAAACCCTAACTTAGGTGAAAAGTTTTTGATATTTAAGCGAAAGTTCAAAGAAGCTTATTACCACATCTCATGCAGGTGAGTTAAAGTGGAAGCTGGAAAACTCTGGCTACGGTTCAAGTCCTTAGTCTGTGGATTTGGCATTTTACCATGAGTATTAGTTTTCTCGACGAAATTGAATCTCAATCAAATCAGACTGATTGAATTAAATCAAGACAGTAAAGGGAATAACTATTAAAATGGACTCTTGAATTTTTTACTGAATCGCGTATGGCAAAGATTGGTTCAAGAAACATAAGTTGCACGCCACTGAAACAATGAAAAGAAAGGTAACGAAATGCACATGAGCATTGGTTGATTTGAAAAAAAAAAATTAATAAGTTAATCTTGAAGAAGCCTAGTTTCATCTTCGCATTGTAAAATTATCTGCTTCAGTGCTGAAAGCTAGGACGTAAATCTACATAGTTTGAAATACCTATTTGATCAGTTAGCAACAAATAGTGCAACAAGCTGCTCTACTCCAGTTGGTTCGCTAAAGATATATTCTGATAAGGTGGTATTTTAGAAAACTGGTGGGAAAAAGCCTGAATTTGGCGACTTGTTAAGTATTGCATAAGATTGCTTCCTGAGTAGGGAGCAGTTCGGACTACTGTTGTCCCTTTTACTTAGAACTTCGTATGGAATAAATTATCGATAAAACTAAAGTGCACCGCCAATAAATGTCTCTGAACTAATTAATCTTTTCAATCAGACAATTGACAACGCCGTTCGAGTTTGGAAATCGAATTGCACAGAACACTACGTAGAAAAGAAAGTTATAGGTTACTACTAGCTTAGAAGGTCAAATCTGACGGTTCATTTTTCTAAACTACCGCTGAAAAGCGTTCCGAAACGTTCAGAGTTCGACTTCTGTCCCTTGCAAACGATGACACATGCGGGAATTCTCGAGAGTTCTTGCTGTTTGCAAAAATACTGAGTGTTGCGTGCAGACTCTATGGACTAAGAGTGGGAACAACTCTAAGTTACTCAGAGTTGAAAAGCTGTAGCATTAAATGACATAAGTGTTTCACGGAAAGTTTTATATTTGAAAACGTATATATAAATTAGATGTATGCACTGAGTCTCTAATGAAACACTGCACATTGTATACCAGGCAGCCAGACGTTACATACCTATTCCTTGTCGAGTGTCTCTCACTGTAATCTTTTGATGCAATTCTTTGAATGGTCGCACCCCGGTGCTAAAAAAAACTGCTTTATTGAAGGCGACTTTAGTGGCAAGTTCTTATATAGACTTCGAGGACTCTACCTACCGCTGAGTGCGTGCGCATATCATGTTTTATTCTTATGTCATAATAGTCAAGCCCTTTCGTTATCACTAGAGACAGCACTAAGATTTTGTCGTCAATCATAGAATACGTTAATCTTTCTATATCTGAAATGACATAATAAGGCTTACTTCCGTGTAGATTTAAGAGCCACAATACGAGAACGATTAAGATAGTTCGTGAAGATTGGAATAAGAGAGATAAGGAAAACATATGTTTTATGTGTACTGATAACTGATGACAGCTATACCTCAGTAGCATGATAGAGCATCGTATAGAAGGGATACCTCAGTTCCTGTCACATTGTAGTAGTCATTATAATGTATATAAAACACGAACGGAACTGGGATCACGCATGTAATATTAAATAATTCTGCACACTGACACAATATTTTATAAAGAGTTCTACAGCTAAAAAAGTAATCGTTAGGATCAATACTCAGTGTTTCAGTAAGTTTGAACATAATATGCAAGTTGATTTCAAAACAGCCAAGAGTCATATTCTACTACTTATTGATTGCCGAGTATTGTAAGAAAGAAGAAACTAAAAGAAACTGAAACTCTTTGGAGAAATTCTTTTGGTACGGTTCTATCAAAGCTGATAGGACTCTACTTAATGCCGGGTGCTTCGATCAATTATCGAATTATCTGTTAAACCGCTTCCCTCGTACTCAGCATAAGGTCCGACTAAAGTACATATGATGCTGCTTTATTTACCAGAGAATACACATCTGCGATAATAATAATAATAATCATAATAATAATAATAATAATAATAATAATAATAATAAGTCGACATACAAACCCCCTTTGGTGACAAATCGTGGAACTTAAGGATTTTTAAGGAGCTTAACGTTTTGATTTTACCGAGAATGACAGCAATTTGAGAAATTCTTACTTGTCTATTTACACAATCTCATTGAATTTATCCGACCTTTTCCTAACAAGATTAATATATAGCTTTAGCCAAGCCTAAAAGCGGAGCTCCCAAGTTCGTAAAATTAATGATGACATAAAAGACGTGCATTTGCCAAGACTCGCCTGAGTCACCCCTCCCTTAGGCACGTACGTACGTACGTACGCTCGGTCAGTCACGTGACAACCAAACGAAAAGAGGTTGACCATATTCCATGGGTATGGGGCTCTGCCCTTCGCGCGCGTGGGAGCTCCACTAAAAATTGGCCAAAAGTAACCCGTCAATTAACTGTGTGCTAAATAAAATAATCGACTAAGAATCTGGCTTTTGGAAGACGAATTGTAGTTCTTTTTGATCTCCAAAGGACTTTTTGGGGAAATGATTCAGTACGATTTAATCAAATATTAAAGTTGTAGAAAATGAGCTGATTTGACGGTGCCGTCTGTTAGTCAAAAATGTATACATTCACACGCAAACTAAATTGTTTCGCATTTTACATCCAGTTTACAGCTTATTTAACATAATATCATCTTACTGTCCATATTTCTGTATCAAAAAGGGGGATTGCAGTTCTAAAATTGTTGCATTGCTCCCATAATAGCGATATAACTTGGCAGGATAGTCAACATCTCCTGATGATGATTGTTTACAAAGTGTATCTCAGGGTTCTCTATTCCCAACTCGTTGAAATACTTTACGTAAGAGATATTTGTTTAAATATAAGTCTAAAACCGAACCATGAACCAAATGTAAGCCGAATGTTGCTAGTTCAAATTCAAAATTATGGCCACTGAAATCGACAACTCCACAAATATACAACATTGGACTGTGAAGCACGTGGCAACAGGAACTAAGGTCGAGTGTTACATAAAGGAAACAGCAACAAAATATTTTTTAATCCCGATCCTTACTGAGTTTATATCTTTATTTGGTAGACTATTGTTTAGGTGGATAAAGCGCATTTTAGGACAAAAAGAGCGAAAGATCTGCAAAGGGCATAGCCCATCTCTGCAGATCTGCCACAGAGGAAAGTGCAGTGTTTGAATATTTGTTGATCTAAATAAAGTTTTATAAGGGCAAACCTGGAAAACGACAACTTTCGGTGAAATGTATGTACTAGCCAACGTTCAACAGCTTTATATTTAAACTACTTATTTCCCAGAGGCTACAGTGCCTTGTTAGTTACTAATGCTAGTAATAAGACTTCGAACCAAGTAGCACGTTCTCATATTCGCACTCGTCTTTTCCCGGCAGCGGTCCAAAGAAGTTCACCTCTGGAAATAAAACCATTTCTGCGTATCTTGGATCTCAAGAGACGCTTCGAGCAATCATTGCACCAGCTGATACAGCAAACTCGAAGTATGGGTCGGTTTACCTACATCAAGGACCTGCATTTTTGAAACAGTGGCTTTGAAAAATAACTCAACTAGTTAGTTATTGAGTTCTTTTTTTTTTGCCTAAGAAGATAGCTAAGTAGGCTGTGACTTATGACCCTCAAATAAAGTTGGGTCCAAAACCATCAATGCATTGTGTGGTGATATATTATGAATGACAGATGAGTCAATTTTAATGGGTACATGTAATCGAAAAAAAGAAAAAAAAAAAAGAACACATGTTATAAATTTTGCGAGATGAGTTTTTACATAAATCTTTCGAACATTTACCGGTCTGCAGAAGAAAAACTGCAGCAGGGTTCTATAAAAAAAAGGGCTGAGATTATTCAACTTGAAGTAATATTCTCGTTTATCCTCACGACGTACATTCCCTTGAGATGAATGCCGGAGCCGTTTTTAGCCTCCTACCTCCTACGTCATTTGTTTTGAAACACCCCGCTCCTCCTCAGGTAAGGTTAGGCTTTTTTAATAGCTGTCTAGATTTCTCTCAGTTCCAAATTAAAAAAGATGGAAAGAGAAAGCGTTCGCCAATTTCGAAATGAGATCTGACAATTTTGGACCATGAAAGAAATTTTTTAATCAGTGATACCGATTTACAGGGCTCATTGTGGCGATTTGGGAATGAATAAAATTTCCTTGCAGACTGCAGTGATACTGAGTATAATGCACATACAGTAGAACCTGTACTAGCAGTCACCCTGTTTTAAACTGTTGGGGTCACCCTTTTTCTGCCTTTCTCCTGTGTTAAAAGGTCACTTTAATCGGATCTACTCGATGAAAACTAGGAATAATGTTTCGAGTACATTTTATCCCATTTTTATCTCCCGAAACAAGTTTAGTTGTATTTCTGAAACCAATTTGTACATAAGTGTACATAAAGCGGTCAATTATGTCAGAATTTGGCTTTTGATATAGTTGTTTTAACCCACCTGTTCTGTTGAACCTGTGTTTAACGGCCAACCCATCATTAACACCCGTAGTGGCTGTTTTGAAATTACAGTCGGGTTGAACTGTATGTGACCTCCTTTACGCAGTGGAGGTAAAAATAATTCTTCATTTCCAATTTTCTTTCACACGCTCCTTACTCGGAACTCTGGCTCGCATATCATGAGAAGAAGATAATCGCATGCGTAGGAAAAAAAAAAAAACAAAAAACAAAAAAAAACAAAAACAAAACTCGATAGATCGATTGACTAACCGACAGACAGACAGATAGAATACACGACTGACTAAGTAAAGCATCGGCTTCTCACTGATTGATTTGGCTTCGAAAGCTGGCTTTGTTTTCCAATGCACAACGTTTCTTTATTTTTACAATGATAATGGTTTTTTTTCGACGGCAAAATGTTGACGCTTACTGTATCCGGTGGTTTCGAGATGTTTATTAATAGCTGATATTTGGTCAGATACAGTCTTCCAGACTTTCGAAAGCGGAAAAAACAACTTGAACAGCTCTCAAAAGTTTAAAGCAGGCGTCTTAGGAATGTTTACCTCCTCTGTAAGAAAAAAAAAAAAAAAAAGAAGGTAAAGATATCTGATATTCCATCAGATATAAATGGTGAAAAAGATGAAGGTATGGACTCTCATATACACCGTGGAGTGACAATGAGATTTTTCGTTATCAATATTTTGTCATCGTGGACCCCTGGCTCAGATATAAATCGTAAACCCACCACACTCTTTGGATAAAAACTTGCATGATTTACAGCTGACTAACTGACGCACAGAATGACTGACTTACTGATTGATCGATTGATTGTTTAAGCAAGTGATAACTTTTCGAGTATAGCAAATTACAACTACAAGGTAACTGTCTTCCACAATTAAAGCAAAGAATTACACGAGGTTTCTTTCGAAACAACTAAACGATGACACGTGCAAATGACGAGATCGACAAAGACTTGACATCACGGAGCAGGAAAGGTCAAGAAATGTCGTTTTTTAGAATAATTTCATTTAATGATTTTAACAGTTGTAGGCATCATTACGTCTTTGAGTAAGGCAATGAATTGATCGGCGGAGTGATTAAAATTTAGTAAAGAAGCTTAGAGCAAGAGTTCCTGGAAAATTGTCAGCATTTTGTTTCGTATGTTTTTGTTTGTTTGTTTGTTTGTTTGTTTTTATCAAAGAGTTGGAAATTCCGTGTGTGATTTCATTAATGGCGCGAAACTGTTGTTTCCCGTTTGGTCACGAGGCAGTGAAGGCATTAGAGTACTAACGCATAGTTTTCTGAGAAATCCCGAAGCATGCTGTACCAAAGATTCCTTGTGTTATAATTGGTAACTGAGATTGGGAAAATATCAAAGAATGAGGTAATCTGTACGTGTGGTCTGCATTCACTGGGTGATTGTTAAATGAAAGGGGTTAGGATGATGACAGTACCATCAAACTCTTTCAAAGTGTTAATGGCTGAAACAGCTATATCACCTCTGTTTATAATAATAAATGTTTCAGATGGAATTTCTTGATGCAAATTGATTTTCATAGGAAATAGTGAATGATTTTTTAAAAACTCCCTAATTGCTTGTGGAACTTTGAGATATCGCGGGTCGATGATTACCCAAATACTCTGCGGAAATCAGGTTTTGTTTTGTTTTTTGTTTTTTTGGTTTCTTTTCTTTTTGTTTTGTTTTGTTTTGTTTTTTTTTTTTTCAGTACTGAGCACCCGCTTGGGTAACGTAAAAATAGAAATCCGTCGCTAATTTCTTTATACAGAAGGTCTCCGGCTGGACATCGAACAACCCAAAAGAGGCTTAGAATTCCACTTTTACTGGTGATTAGTACGTCTTCAACGTAATTACAACGTGAATGGTGAATCAAAATTACCAAGGGTTCTGAAGCTATAATTAAAACAGCTAAGGAAACAATAAACATAACTAATGCTTTTCACGTGTCTTATTCCAAAGTACAGGGTCAGGGCTGTAGCCAGATTTCACGACAAGACGAGGCAAGTTTGAAATCTAGAGGTTAGAAATGCTCTTTTAAGGATTTTCCTTGGCATTTTTCTTCAGAAAAGTCAATCTTTAAGAAAAAAATTGAAAAAGGCCAAAATTAAGACGAGGCAGTTGCCTCGTCTTGCCTCAAGCTAGCTACGGCCCTGAAGGTTGAAATGTAATTAGATTTCCTGCTACTTCTGCAATACAAGCTAGAAAAAAAAAAATACTGGTCGCTGATGTTACCTGTTAAAAAACTGGCAATCGATATTTTCACAGTCTTACACCTACAACAATCCTCGTTTTCATTACTTTTACTGGACTGTTTAGTCAAGTATTCCTATGAAGCAGGAGATATCTCCGTAAAGTAACTTCGTCAAGCACTTCAACCTCAAATTGACGGATCTATAGATTGATTGATCGATCGGCGATTTGTTGACGATGTCGGATGGTGAAGTTAGGTCACCAAGATAGGTATGGCGGCAACGGAACGAATCCTCTAAAAAGGAAACGTTGTGTGATTAGTCGCTCCGGAAGTCCCAATCAAAGCAATGAATTAGAATTAAACGTCACCATTTCCTGCCTAAACGTTCACTTAGAGAATTCGGATGGGGCGCTACTCCGATATCTCGGAACCCGAACCGACAGAACTTTCCGTTGGGTGGTAAGTTAGAAAACCCAAAATCTAAATCTGCATATTTTTTTTTTTATCGTAGCCTCATAAAATGTATTTTAAAGTTTGCGTTGCGAAATCTTTCAATGACGTTACATCCGCTCACTCTCTTAAACATTTCTTAATATGGAATTTAAAGGGAAGACACGACAATGGTGCAGAGAGGGGCACTCGCATCTGTCAAGTGATCAAAAACTCAGCGGTAGGTAGATTCCTATCATTCTTTATAAAAGCCTTTCCCCGTATTCTCTGTAGAGTTTTGCGTTTTGTTTTCACATCGTGTACGCCTGGTACATACATCTAAAGAATCACATCCAAATAATTACAATGAGAGGCATTCGACAAGAAATAGGTATGTCACATCTGACTGTTCAGTACAAAATTTGTAGTGTATAAAGTCATAGATTAACACTGCGCTTCATCTAATTCTTACCTTTACAAATGTACGACTCTCTGTGAGACATTTATGTCATTTAGTGCCACAAGTTTTCAATTTGAAAAGGCTGACAATTTTATCAATTGTTAAGCCATAGGGTTTTTATACAGCACTTCATTTTGCCGACAGCAAGAGCCCTCGAGAATCCCTCTTTATTTTATCCGTTCGAACAGAAGGCATCATCCAAACATTCGCAACGGTTTTTGAATGTGGTTTAGAAAAAGTGCCGTCGTTTAATATATCCGAGACAGTAAGACTTTTTACACTCGTGGTTGTCCATAACTTGCTTTATTCCGATTCCTCATTCGTGGAGATAACGGTTTTCGATAGTGGTTCAGATAAAGCACGGTCAGGTTATCCGACACAGCAGAACTTTTCACGCTCTTGTTTTTACTCTTAGCTTTCTTTCTCACGATTTCGCTTTCGTGAAACCTTAGCTTTTAAAAACCCGCCCTAAACCCTTAAGGAGCATTTTTAGGGAAAAGGGCAGCTGTACACAGGCTCAAAGAAGTTCCCGAGTGTTAACCTATACATGTCATCTCTCGCGCATTACGAACGGAAAAATAGACGCAATTTCCAATCTGATGTCCAGAAGAGATCTGCTGGCGGTGTTACCGGCTAACTGGCTTTGGGAAGAGCTTAATATTTTAAAGGCTGGTTCGCATGAAACAATTAATAACAAGGTAAACCTTAGAGTGCTGTCGTTGTTTGTCTGCTTTAACTCAGTGAAGTATCTTACAAAAGCATCAGCAATAGGGTTAAAGGCAACTACCCTCACGGATAGTCATTTTAAAGGTAAAGAATGCGGAAAAAACAGCCCCCATTTCCGTCCACTGAGAAGGTTCTTTCGAAATCACTTCTTGCTTAGCTAAAAAATGAAAAAAAAAAAAAAAGAAAAAAAAAAAAGAAAATGACAGAACTACCTCCCCATTTCGCTCATCGGCTCTTCGTGTGGGTTTGTTTTTGTCGGAAGACAGTAATGCCTTCGGTTTTGAATATTTTTTTAGTGACTATCCACTTATCTCCGGAAACGTAATGATGCACAACTGATCAGAGGGTGCTTCCATTTTCAGCAGCCTTCTCGGGTAGATGTCGTCTCACCTTTCGTCTCACCTTTCGCCGTCCCCTTCTTCCACTGTCCTAATAAGTAACCGCGGACTTGTGATGCTAACTCGCCCTGATAAGACACCAGAACTGAAGTCTAGGAGTAAGCAATCTCAGCTCTGAATTTTCTACTGCCTTGAGAATGTCAATTCATTACCTTGTCCGTTGTCCTAAGTGAGGTATTTCAGTCACAACTAAACTCTTACATGCATCATGATTTAGTTGTAGTGACAACGCATCTTCGCTACAAAAAGATAAAAAAATAAAAATAAATGAAAAATCGGAGTGACTCTCTCAGTCGAGTGATATGAATATACGAACCTTTTTTACGATGAACGACATTCTTAAAAGTTTCCGTGTTTCAGCAACGAGTAGGCGAAGTGAAAACAATTTCATGTATATGCCCACTAAGAGTCCCTTGGAGTATATGTTTATTCTCCGTCAAACACGTATACCGACATTTACATTTATTTACCCTCATGCGTATTTATCTATGTCCGGTTACGCTCATTTACGTTAATTAGCCTTCATCTACCTTCAATTACACTCCTTCACTTTCATCGATCTTCATCTTTTCTTATCTAAATTTATCTATATACCTACGTAAAACTTAATTAACCTTCTTTGATCTTCATCTACCTTAATCTTCCTGCTTCTACCTTCATTTATCTTTATCTACATCTATTTACATTCATTTGCTTTCATCTACCTTGATCGGCCGTTACTTATTTTTATATCCCTCTAATAACTTCAGCTATCTTCATGTACCCTCAACTGCTTTCAATTACCTTTAGATAAGTTACCTTAACCTACCATTACCTACCTTTATTGGCCTGAAACAACTTCCTTCAAATACAATCAAATACCTTCTTTTATCTTCATCTACATCCATCTACCTTCCTCTGCCCTCATTTACCATCACGCCTCTTCGCATTTATTTCATATGCATTTATTTTCCTTCTTCTACCTTCATTTGCTTTCACCTATTTTGCCATTCCTCCATCTAGGCTTATCTGCCTTTAATTACCTTAATCTTCCTTCATGTACCATCATTTAACTCATCTACGTTCCTCAACCTCCATTTACCTTCATCTCTCTTCATCTCTCTTCATCGACCTTCATATAACATAATTTAACTTCATTTACATTCACCTGATGTCTTCAACCATCTTTATCTCCCTTATAATCGTAACAGTGGCCAATTTACCATTTCAACTTTGCTAATATATTCAAATTATTTCGTTACCCCCACCGACGCAGCCCCAAACAGTTTCTTTAGAAACTATCAGCCTTTATTCATTTATTCACCTTAGTTCGTCTACCTTCATTTAGACTCATCTATCCTTATATGCTTTCACGTCCTTTACATCTCTGCATCTACCACCATTTACCTTTGTTTACCTTGTGCTATATCTGTTCCTCAATTTTTATCTACCTTCATCTACTCTCATTTAGCTTTGTATACCCTCATTTTTATATTTTTCTTTACCTTCATTTCCCTTCGTCTACTTTCCTTTTTCCTTTATCTATCCTCGTCTACTTTCATTTACCATAATTTACCTTAGTCTACCTATCTATCTCATTTATAATAATATTTCTTCGTCTGCATTAAGAAAAACGTTCACCACATTAATTAACTTTTATCTACCGTTATCTACCTTCTTCTACTTTCATCTACTTTCAACGATATCCATTTATTTTAGTTTAGTTTTATCTGCCTTCACATACCCTTATTTATTCTCACTCCCTTTCGTATTACTTCTTTTATCTTCATTTCATTAAATTACATTCAACTACCTTTGTTTACCTACTTCTACCTTCGCTGAATACTTTCATGATCCATTAATTTCCTTCTTCTTTAATCATCTACCTTTTTTTTCTTCCATATTCATTCAAAGCAAACATATTACTTCCTCTACCTTCAGGGACCTTCCTCTTTATTGATTTACCTTTACCTACCATCGTTCACCCTCGGTTATTTCTATCTACCTTCATATAATTTTATGAGCCTTCTCATACCATTTATCTACCATCAATTACCTTCATCGTCTTAATTCTACCTTAATCTATTTTTATCTATTTTCTTTGACTGTCATCCATCTTTATCCACCATAATTCTTCTTGAAGTTCTTCTATCTTCATTTACTTATATCTATCTATATTAATCTTCCTCCACCTTCACTTACCTATATCCACTTTCATCTGCCCTCAATGTTTACCATCTACCTTCATTAACCCTCGTCTAATTTTATATACCTCAATCTATCTTATTTCATCTTCAACCACCTTTATTGACCTTTTTCTACCCTCGTTTACCTTCATTTAATGTTGTCTACCTTCATTTATTTTATTGTACCTTCATCTAACTTTATCTCCCTCCGTTTGCCTCCCTTCTTTCTTTATCTACCTTCATTTCCTTCACTTACCTCCATCTACTTTCATTTACCTTTATTAACATGCATTTTCTTTCATATATCTTCATCCACTCTCGTTTCCTCTCATCTAACTTTATCTATTGTACCTTCATCTAACTTTATCTTCCTCCGTTTGCCTCCCTTTTTTCTTTGTCTACCTTCATTTCCTTCACTTATCTCCATCTACTTTCATTTACCTTCATTAACATGCATTTTCTTTCATATATCTTCCTCCACTCTCGTCTCTTCTGGTTATCTTCAACTATCTTCATCTTCCGTTATCTACATTCATCTACAGTCATTTACTTTTATCCACCCTCATTAACATACATCGAACTTCATATCCCCTCATTTATTATAATTTTCCGTCATCTACTTTTAAAAACATCATCTATTTGCTTTTACCTTTATTAACATCCATTTACACTCGTTTACCTCCATATTCCTTTGTCTACCAATATTTACCTTCATCCACCTTGATTCACTCTCATCAACTTATCTTACCTTCATCTATCTTTTTCCTCCATCTACTTTATCGACCTTCACCTATCGTATATTGCATTCACCTATTTCCATCTGCTCTCATCAGCTTTCATCTTCCTTTATCTACCTTCAGTTACTTTCCTTCAGTTTCATCTGCCTTCATCTTGTTTCTTCTACCTTAATATACTGCATCAAAAAGACGAAGATTGATGGTCAGCGGTCATAGAACAAGATGGCGGTTTCTTTTTCAGTTCCGGCAATCTCGCCATATCATTTCGCTCTTTGATGGGTTTTTTCTCGATTATGTGTGTTCTTACAAGTTTTTTTTTTTTTTTTTTGTATTAGTCCATGTTTGATTAGTGTCATGCCTGTAATCTATATTTCATTGTAAGCGGCTTTATTTAATGCTCGTCACTATTCTTATGTTGTAAATATCATTGTTTTGTTTTTTTCTTTGTCTTTGTCTTTTCCTGTGTAATGTTAGTTTGTAACTTTATCTAATATATCTATTTATATCTCTATTCCTAGGTTACTTTTACTTTATTTATACACATGACCGTATTTTGTATTTCATAGATAGCTGCCTAATTTTCCTAGCCCTTATGGTTATTATAGGCAGCTAATACGTTATTCTAGGCCTACTCTGGGGCCTTAAGTCGCCGTAACTTTGGGAGAATTTGGACGATTTAAGGCGACTTAAGGCGACTTAAGCAAAATTAGCAGAAAAAAACATTGCGACATTAGGCGACTTAAGGCAACTTAAGGCGACTTAAACTGATTTTATTTAACTGAGGTGATAAAATCAAAGTTAGCAAGTCTCTCTATAAACCTTGAAAATATTTACAGAATCCCTTGCAATAAACACAATAGTCATTTTGGTTACTTTTGAATGCTCACAAGTCACCATAGTCTAAAATATCCTGATTTCAAACCAATTTGCCTAAGAATAATGAGACAGAATTACCACAACAGTTATTGTTAAATTATGCAGTCAAAGCTAATGAATAAATAGCCAGGAAACCAATTTAGCTTAAAATGTTTAGACGGAATTACCACAACAGTTATTGTTAAATTATACAGTCAAAGCTAGTTAATTAATAGCCAGGAATACATTTTGGGTTATATGCCCAACATCAAACAAACCTATCAAAAATATATACATAAAGATACACATTTTTAATTTTAGAAAAGAGACATGATTTTCATAAAACTATCAATACATTTCCCACATAATTAATTAAAAATAACTTGATTATTAATTATCTCACAAAACCTCACAAATTATAAAAAATTGTTATCTTGGTAAACTTGTGTCCCATATTTTTGCTACTAGCACTGTCAATTTTGGCATGAAAGTTTGGCAAGTCGCATGTATTTCCAGCAGCATCCAAAATTGCACAGTCCTTTTCAGGGACCCAACCAGTTTGTTGTTCTCCTGCCTCAGTTAGACAAAACACTCCAATACCATACTGAAGGTCTTTAGGTCTTAAGGTCTTTCTCCACTGTTGATCGGATCAGCAGGACTTTCTAAGCACTCAAGTTTTATCTTGAGACTGGTGGCAGTATTACAGGTTTAAAAGCATTCATTGTTGCCTCACACCTGTCCAGAAACTGACGAGTCACAACGAAATTCTTCAAGCTGATAACTGGCTCTGTAGTCTCCTCCATTTTAATTCTCCCAGCAACCTATGCGCCGCTAACTAGTTTCCGTGCTACGAAGTTAAGAGCATTTTAGGGATGGTTTCTCTCGCCAAGTACGCCCATGCTATCTGCTATTACCGACAAATTTCCTTTACTTTACATCGAATTTACCATTTCTTTCCGCAATGCAAGCAGGTAACCAGTCAGTAGACACAAGGCGGAATTTCTCGGTGGGTACGGATCGGAAAGAATACAGGCCATAACGATAATATACTCCACGAGGGAAAACCACGTGCGTGGTGTTTTCATTGAAGCGGTCGCCCAGTTTAACTTTCAGAGTGATTTTTTTTAAGCTCTTTAATGAATTTCTGTTTTTTTGCACAGATAAATTTCTCTGTATACTTTTCAGCTGGCTGGCGTGTCTGTTGTTCTCGTGTGCACTTGGTCACGGGACAAAACTTAAGTCACGCGATAAAATATTTCTGGCAGCCATGTTTGCTGTAAAAGGCTTTTCTTGGCTCAGAAGTAAGAAGTAGTTCACGTGCCAGTTGATCATCAAACTGACGAAGAAGAAATGTACAAAAAGACTACCAAAAGTCTCAGGATAGATAAATATTTACGCCTTTAGTAGGTTCGTCGAGCTACAGAGTTCAAATGTTTTCAGTTGGTCGAATACTATGGTGGAAGTAGCTAGTACAGCACATCAATAAGTTTATGCTGGAGAAATGGCCCACTTTTGTCATTCTTTTACTCTGGGTAAGTTAAGTGGATAAAATTCAGTTTCAGTTAAGTTTAGTTGACTTTTAATAATGTTATTTATACTGCTCAAGGTATAAGTGAATGGCAAGAATTGAGCCTTTCTCCAGAATACCTTTCTATTGTTTTATCTTGATGATCTGATACTGTAGATTTTATGTGATTCAATATTTATTATATCTTGATGATAATAAACAGTGTCAACCCTTTTATCAACTTTTTCATCATTAAATACAAGAATAATTAAATTTTCTATACATTGTTGACTCGGTCGAATGGATTACAATTAATCGCCTAAGGGAGAAAAGATTCACTTTCCTGACCGACAACCTATCGCCAAACTAATGTAAGAGGAGACATTATCGTCATCGAGTCTTGCCTAGAGAGATTGTCAATTTCACAAGCTCGTTTTGACTTTATCAGCAGCGGTACTTTGTCGCATGCACGGCGAAGAAATGATTCTGGATTTAAGTCGTTCTATTTGCAATCGGTTGGCAGTTTGATCCAGAAATTATGCTAAAGGAAAGAAAACGCATTTGAAACAAAGTAGATCTCCCAGTCTGTTAAGAAAAAATCCTATATGCCGCCTCAGGAAACGCCACCTTTCTCTCTCGCGTCCCATGAACATTGATTCGGTTTGATGAAAAAAGATGTGACGACCTGAGGGCCACAGCTTATATATTTAGTAGCATCATACAGATAAGTGATATTGAAAGACATTTTACCCATTTAAACGTTTTTTACCCGTTTGTTTTCCTCGAAAAAGTATAGCCACAACAGAAAAGAAATAATATTTCGGGATGACAGGCAAAGTCTCCTACGAAATTTCTTCTTTCTGCCTGGATTTCAGTTACCAAAGTTGTTCAATACACCCAAACCGTTGCGAATCATCAAAGCAGTTGACGAATCGTTCTACCGGAAGTCAATTCGCGAACTCAAAATCGATACCAGAAGTCTGATAAACAATCTCTTAAGATATGGAAACGTATACCGGAGGTCTGCTTGCAAGAAACTTTAAAAATATTTCGCAAGTGTCTGTGAATGGGAGTTGATAACGCGCCCATCTTACTGTAGGAAGAGTCGACCCATGCGAATCAGTGTATCGATTGGACAACATCTTCAACCCCCCTTCACTTCGCCCACCTTCATGTTCTTTCATCTAAAATAATTTACCTTTATCTGCCTTCATTTAGCGCCGCCTACTTTCATCTACCATCCCCTACCTTTATATACCGTCATTTGCTTTCTTCTATCTTCATCCACCTTTATCTAGTACGTTCATTGTCCTTTATCCTCTTTCAATTTTCTCCCTTTTCATCTTCATTCATCGGCTATCCTCTACCTAGCTACATCCACCTTCATCTGCCATCATTAACGTTCGAGTCCCTTCCTCTTCTTTTCTCCTCCTCCCAAGACTGCAGGTATGCCTTCGCTGAATGTTTATCCGAACTCTCTTACTAATCCTGGATCTACCCCAGGGAGTAACTTTTCACCGCCTAATCAGATTTCTTTCCTTTAGGTTCTGTTATGCTCTTTCTGGCACTTTATGTGACTCTTCAAGTAAAACTATCAACGCTTGCAGCCCCAATGGATCGCAAAAACAACACTGCAATCTGCTTGGAAGAAATGACCAAAGAAATCACACAACTTCGATTTGAGGTTAACAGTCTCACAGTGGACAAAACATTAGCGAGAGGTAAGTAGGATTCTCTTAGATCATGTGCGTTGATACCTTTATTACCATTTATTCATTTTAATTGTTATTGTTAATTTATGATTAGCTAAGAACTGTGCTGAGCTGTACAAATCCGGCCGAAGGATCAGCGGTGTTTATACGATCGACCCAGATGGTTCAGGTGCCTTTAATGTATATTGTGACCAAACAACAGCCGGTGGGGGGTGGGCAGTGTTTCAGAAGAGATTAGATGGCTCCGTTGATTTTAACCGCACTTGGAATGACTACAAGCATGGCTTCGGTAACTTTACTGGTGAATTTTGGCTTGGCCTGGACAAGTTAAACCGCCTGACACGAAATGAGACATATAACAAGCTTCGAGTAGATCTGGGAGTAACTACTGGCAAAACTGTTCACGCTGAGTATGGCTGGTTCGGGATTGGGACCGAGATAGCTGAGTACCGGCTGTACATTGGCAATGTTACGAGTAATGAAACCGTTCTTTTACCATACATCACTATTTTTGTGTATATGAGAGATTTAGCACCGCGTTTACGTGTAGCGGCAAACGTCAGCGTGCCTTTTCACGCTTCACGCAAATTAGTGTGAACCTTGTTGCTTTAGCTTCGCGGAAGCTCACGTCCTGGTGAATTTGAAGGCGCCCTTATATGACTTACAAAGAATAGTTTATCCGGTAATTAACCTGTACTCTGTGAGAGAAGAAGTGAAGAAAATCTTACTTACACGGCAAACACGAAACAGGTTACTCTAGCGTAGAAAAGGCATAGCGCAACTGGCAAACGTAAAAAATGGCGTGAAAAGCAAGAACACGTGGTCACTCTTGCCGTTCGCCTTTCACGTAAACTCGGTGCTAAATCTCTCTATTACTTCCCTCTCACCATCTGTGAGTCCCCTCCCCACCCCTGTTACCCCAACGTAACCTGCAAATAATGATTTTTCCTACGTATTACCGTTAAACTATATTTTGCTGTCAATTCTTCCCATGTACAGTTAAGCCCACGCTCCTCCGTAAACATTTTGCTTCCGAATTCCGAAGCTGTTAGAGATAAAACAGTTGTTGAACTCGGCTCTGGCAAATCGTTACAATTTGATCAGTTATCTCACCTGGGAATTTTTATCAAAATTTTTATCTGTTCCCTATCACCTCAAATAGAGCTTAATCAATCGTCATCATGATTTGATCTTTTCTTTAATTTGATTTAGATATTTATCATAAGGTAGGTGTAGAAACATTATTTAGAACTCTAAGTCCCCTACTACGTTTCTACACTCTGGAACCCACCCAATCCCACCCCAGGGGAGGACATCCCGACCACGCAGTAATCTCGTGCGTGGGAAATTAACGTCTCCTACTTCTAACCCTGCAGGAGAGGGGGCCTACGGTTTATTCGTCCTTATCTGGGAAGACTAGAATATCTATCCACTTCTTGATATTATAGAAAGGTAGCAAATTCTCCTCAGCTATTTTAAGACCATTAGTATTGCTCCGGTCGGGACTCGAACCCTCGACCACCTGCATATCACAATCCGGCGCTCTAACCAACTGAGCTAACCGGGAGGAATCATTAGAGATTAAGGTTATATTTCTTATTTGCCGTAATGATTTGATTTTGCGCCCTCCTTCTAATAAATCCCCACCGCTCTAAATGGCTCAAAGTACCTCGAGTTTGCTTTTGTTAATAAGCAACCTTATTTTAATAAGTGCCTCTACTGAGTAGGCACCCTTATTCCAATAGGCACCCCGATATCAACAAGGGCCCCCATTCCAAGAAACGCCTCAATTCTGTTTCAGTAAAATCAGGGTAGGAGTAGATGTCCATTGAGATCAGCCCAGGTCCATCTTTTTTTCTTTTACTTCTTACTCAAAGCCTCGTGACAAATCGTGGTCTTCACGTCTCCGTGAGTGCACGGTTCCTTCAATCCAGAGATCCCGTCTTAAAAAATTTGGAATATTGCTTGTTTACGAATAAACATCAAAGTCTTGTTTCACATTCAGCTACTTCATCAAAGAACGAAAAGAGCCCTGAATCTCATAAACGCCTTTCCCCGGGGTACCGAAAGCAGATAAGCGCCTCGGGCGCTATGTCGAATCAGCACGATATAATGCTAAGAGAAATTTACTTCATCGAAACAGGCTGTTTTTGTTTGAGTTAAATTTTCTTCTGTTTGTTTATTTCATTTTTGTTTTTACGACAAAAATTAAGCTGTAGGCCTCCAAGGCGTTATCTTGAACGTTAACTTTTGCAAACTCCTTTTGTTTTTATTTTGGAATAGATGCGACGGTCTTTGATTCCCTCGGTCCTCACAAAGATTTAGTTTTCGGTACCTTGGATAAAGATCCTGCTGATTGCACCCGAAAACGAGGCGGAGGATGGTGGTATGGTAACAGTAGTACTTGTGCTGTTTGGTCAAATCTCAACGGAATTTATCCGCGTTGCAGAAATGAGACTGGGGTCAATATCCACTGGACAAACTTAGTTCTAACCAGTGCCAAAAGCAGCGCTCCCACATCAACTGAAATGAAAATTAGACCAGTGGACTTTTTTTAAAAATTTCAGACCAATAAGTGAACACCCCATAGGTGAAAAGTGATTCTATCGTGCCCTAATTGGATGCCTTTGGAGGTGATAAGTTGTGTAAGATTCGCCTCTATTTTGCTTTTACTATGATTTTGATTTGCTGATTAGTGATAACGTGGCCTTCATTTGCTTGAATTTGAATGAATTCCGCCGGGAAAACACTATCCTTAACTGCTTCCCTCGCATCCAGACATCAAGTGCAGTAATTTGCATTTATTGTGATGTTGATCCTATTTTACGTGCTATCCATTGTTTTGGTGTTTATGAACTTTATGAACCATGGTTTAAAAATGCAACAATTCAAAAATTAGTTCGCTAGCTGTTGAAATTAAACCAAGATATCCTTTATCTCAGTTTAATTATATCTCACTCAGTGATTTATGCGTGTGTTTAAAGTCTACAATGATGAAATTTACATCTGCCTAATCGAAGCTGTTTTAAAACATTGAGAAGTACTTTCTACGACAAATATTTTGCAATATGCTGAAAAAGAAATGACGACATATAGACTCAACCATAGTCCTTTTGCGCTTGCTTAAGTCTACATAGATAAAATCTACATCTGCCCAATCGATGCTGTTTTAAAATATTAAGAAGTAGCTTGCACGACAAGAAAAAATCGTTTATTTTTTTTTCAACCTCTTTATTCCATAGGTAACGATTTTTGTAATTTGCTGATAAGTAAAAACAATGATATCGTAGTCTCAACCATTTTTTATCAAAAGTGATTTTAGAGAATCATTACATCAAAGTAATTCAGAAGGATTTATACCACGAATGAACGTTATAAGCTACTAACTGGATGTTATGTTTCTTTTTATTATTTTTACCTTTGTTACCTTTTCTAATGAAATTTAGTTATACCATCTCAGAGCTATCAAGATCAATAAAACGATTTATGATTTTATCACAGAGTGTAATGTAGTTATGAGTTTTTCAGACTGTTATTTCATATTTATGTAGTTACGTCAATAGCCTGCGATAGTGTTACCATGGCAACCCACTAGGTCGCAAACCTCCTACACCGAGTATTTTCATGCCTACACTGGTGTTTCTCTTCGATATTTGCCAGTAAAGCTTCTTACGCGTGATTTGACAAGCATTAACACAGAATTTTATCATAACGGTGGATGAACTATTAGTTTACCATGTTTTAGAGGCCGTTTCAGTAAATTGACCGAGATACATACTTTATGTTAAACTAGATTGGGTAAGCGACTTACAATAGTTCTTTACTTTGAGTAACTTATTCACACGAAAACGGATGCATCCCAAACTAGGATAGATATTTGAAATGGAAGACGCCATTTTCAATATCTCGGGAAATTGTCAGCGAGACCCTGGATGAAGAGGAATGCAATTTGATTGGGTTTTTTTTAGCAAGGGAACATGCGTAATTTACCCTTAATTGTCTGTGCACTGTTCTGACAAGATGAAACTGTCAATTAATCAAAGTGTGTTAAAAAAGTATTCAATTTCTTCCTCAACTTCACGGATTCGTCTAATTGATACCGATAACTTCTTCCGACTCAAACGAAACCATCAATCATTTCAATGTTTTTAAAATAAACTAGAAGAAAAAAAGTTGACGATAAACTAAGAGAGAACTAAGATGGAATGGGATGAAGACGACTAAACGAATTGTTAATTGTTAACTTGAAAAGTTTATCTTAAATCTTCATCAAACCGTTATTGACATGACTCTCCCTGTGAAGTAAAGTCCGAGACAGTGAGATATGGTTTCCTATTATTTTCCCTCTCCAATTTTAATCTCAATAAATACGCACAAAAGCCATAGTTATGTTTATAAATGCGCAATATCAGTTTCTTTTCGCCTAACCTCGTTGTGTTTTGAGAGCAATTGAGGCAATTCATTTTGATAATCCTCGATGAACCTCAGCTGTCATGTTCTATTAGATTCAAACCTTCGGTATGATCTCCTTTGTGGGTTGAATTTCTGCCTGAATAAAGTTGCTGAATTTCCGATCCATTATAAAAACGGAATTTAATCGCCTTCAAGTCGCTTGGAGCCCTTTTAACTCTCTGGAGTAAAAGGTCGGCTGTGGGATATTCGCGACTGTACTGAATAATCCAGCGAGTATCAGAAGAAGGACTACAAACAACTGTTATCTTC
This sequence comes from Stylophora pistillata, assembly GCF_964205215.1. Taxonomy (NCBI): domain Eukaryota; kingdom Metazoa; phylum Cnidaria; class Anthozoa; order Scleractinia; family Pocilloporidae; genus Stylophora; species Stylophora pistillata. The sequence goes on from NC_142529.1 coordinate 18,393,433, forward strand.
CGAAATTAATTAAATTAATGTTCCGAGTCCTTAACGCGCAAATAGTATCAAGACTAGCTTAGGCATGAGCGGCATGGAGTGAACAGAGTAGGATAAAGTTAATTGAGATGGATGAAATCAAAGTAAAATTACAAAACAAAGAAGAAGATTTAAAAGGTGAATGATAAGCTTGAACCTTTTTCCACCAGCCTTTCTTTGTAGTCACCGAAGCTGGTTGTGGGCGAAAATGAAGATCAAATGCACGTGCGTTAAAATTAAAATTCGCGCCACCCACTTAGTTTTAAACTCAAGGGCCCTAACAGGTCACTTACATTTTCTCAAACGTCAGGCAATTTTTTTTTACGTGAAAGATGATGATCTTTAGTGATTGACACATGGAAAAAGAGTTCCGAGTGCTCCTCAATAGAAGTTGAACCTACAACCCTCTCAGATATTCTACCAACGAGCCATAAACTCGTAGCTTGATTGTAAATGAAAAAGATTGTAAATTTTTATCCTGATGATTTGGTTTTGTTTGTTTTGTTTGTTTTTTTGTTTTTTTGTTTTTTTTTAATTCTTGCTTTTAATTTGAAGTCTCCCCAACCCTCCGCTTCTCGTCATGATAAAATTAATACGATTAGTGTTGTCTCTGGCGATGGTGGAAGTACTTGACTCTGATGACTTAAAAGGGCGTGGTGCATAAAACATATGTCCACGCAGCAAGAACTTTCCAAAAGTCCCCTCTGTATCACTAATCGCAAAGAACAGAAGCCGAACTCCAGACGTTTTGGAATATCTCTCGATGGTGGCTTTACACATAGAGCAGTCAGGTTGTCAGAGGCAGTCGAATTTTTAAACTCTTAGGGGCCTGTAATGTCCTATCAGATTCTTTTTACCGAGCTCGGCACGAATCGAGTTTTCAACTCGATCATCTAATCGCTATATTGAAAAGATCCTCTCAGAGAGAGCAAATTTCAGTTTAAATTCGCTTCTGCCCTTGAAATGTGTTTACAATTACAACCACCTCCCACTCCTCCCTGAGTAATAACACTCTGCCTCCCGCCCCTTCCTTGGTACTTATAGACTGCACCCACTCCTCCCTGAGTACTAATGGTGTGCTTCCCCCCTTACAAAATGGTCCAAAAAATGGTCCAAAAATTGTTAAAAAAATTGGTCAAAAAATGGTAAAAAAAATGGTCCAAATTAAACTAGGGTTCAAAAAATAGTCAAGTCCAGTCCAGATTTTACCCAACGCCCTCGTTATATCTTTATGTCGGAAATTGAAGTAGTGATCGATAAAATAGATCAAATTGATTGATTGATTGGTTGATTTACTGATGATGTCACTGTCCTCTAACTGTCACTGCAGTCCATTTGATTTTATAAAATAATAATAATAATAATAATAATAATGATAATAAATAATAGTTATTTCGTATGTGTGTGCCGTTAAGAAAAGGAAAAATTATAAAACCAATTTAAAAATATTTAAAAGGATTATAATTGCTACAAATAAAACGTTTGAAGCATCCTTACCTTTTTTTCCGTGGCCGCTTTGTTGCCAACGATCGTTTAACGCTAATTCGGCGACTTTCTCTGTAACACTTGCGGTGTCACCAGTCAATTGTATGATAGGAAAAATTATAAAAAAAGTTCAGAAAAATTGAAAAGGATAATAAAAGAGAGGGATATATCGTATGAAGTCTCCATACCTTTTCTCCGTGGCTGCTTTGTCGATACGGTCCTTTTCACGCTTGTGGTGCTACCGGTCCACTGTGTATAAGAAAACTGAAGGCTGGTTGAAGTTTCCTTTTCAATTTCTTCTTAATCTTCTTTAGAGTTTTTCCTATTAAAAGTTGACTGGTGACACTGCACGCGTTACAAAAAAAGTCTCTACGGGTCCGCAAATGATCTCAGGACCGCAAATGATCCCAGGACCGCAAATGATTCCAGGACCGCAAATGATCCGGACCGCAAAGGATCCCCAAATTGGACCGCAAATTATCCCATACCGGAAATGATCCCTGATGGGCAACGCAAAATCGCCCAGAATGCTGTCTTTCGCGACGTGTACTTGCAGTGACCAGTTTCTTGATGCGCGGCATAACAATTTGCATATACAGAACAAGTTGGTTGTAATTGGTCAACCGATTAAGCTTTGGGAATACTCTGGTCCCCTTGCAGATTCAACGGCTGTCAATCAAACGGTTTGATGCGTGATGTAAATCCCAAGGCGTGATAAAGTTAACAATAGCGAATAATTCAAGACCTCTCGAAGAGCGTTCATCAAACTGTAACGGGGAGAGAAGTTGAACTCCAGACCACTTGAAATGAGTAAACAGGACAAACAAAAAAAGAGCTTTATCACTTTCGAAAATTTCTTGTCCTAAATTCCGTTTCTTTGATGCTGAAAGTTACCGAAATAAATATTTATTTGAGAGCCTTCATCCCCTACAAAAAGCTACAACATTGTCTTGTCCGTTTCTTCCCAAGTGAGGTATTTCATTTACATTTTTTTTTTGTCTCTGGCACATTATAATTTAGAAAGCATCTAAGTAACAAAAAAAAAAAAGAGTTTCAGTTTATAATTTACATATTCACATGAAGTATACATTCATTTCCCTTCATATACCCACATCTACATTTATTTACCCCCATATGTATTATTTGTGTTTACTTACGCTTATTTATCTTCATCACCTTTTTCTACCATCCCTTACCTCTATCCACATTCGCCTTCATTTGTATTAATTTAGCTTCACCCACGTCCATTTACCTTTATTTGATTTCGTCTGCCTTCATTTACCTTCGTTTACATTCATTAACCATCATCTACCTATATCTTCCTTAATGTATACGTTCAGGTACTTTTATCTACCCTTAATTACTTGCCTAAATTTACCTTCATCTGTTTTCACTTGCCTTCACCTACCTTCATATACCTTCAGATATCTTCAGTTACCGTTATTTACATGTGTCTACCCTCATCTTCCTTGATCTACCTTCGTCAATCATCATTGACCCTCATCGACTTTTATCTCCCTTTATTCACTTTCAACTACAACTATTTACCTTCATTTACGTTTAGACATGTTCATCTACAATCATTTACGTTCATCCAACTTCCAATGCAATCGCGTACCTTTATCTAACTTTTTTCTACTTTCATCAACCTTCTTCTACTTTCATCAACCTTCTTCTACTTTCATCAACCTTCTTCTACTTTCACCAACCTTCTTCTACTTTCATCTTCCTTTATCTACCATCATCTACATTCGTCCACCTCCATTTTCCTTTATAAAGATTACTTCATTTCACTGAATTCACCATCGTTTACCTTCAGTGTCCTTTATTTGCCTCATTTACGTTCATCTATCTTAATTCGCCATCTTTTACCTTTCCTTACCCCCATCTATCCTCATCAACCTGTATTTACAATAAATTTACCTCCATCTACCTTAATCTACTTTATACTTCTTATTCTATCATGATTTGCCTTGATCACCTTCCATTATCTTTATTTACCTTCGTCTACCTTCATCTTCCTTCATCTTCCTTCATCTTCCTTCATCTTCCTTCATTGTCCTATATCTAACTATCGTTTACTTCATCTCCTAAATCTGCAACTATTTACCTTCATTATACTTCATCTGCTTTCATTTACCTAAGTGAACAAATATTTTCAGCAGTCCACATCCATCTACCGACATTCACCTCCATCCACCTTTATCTCATCTCTTTTACCATCTTTTACCTGCATCTATCCTCATCTACCATCCATTTAAAACGTCAAAGCAAGTGCAGTTTCTGTCATCTATCCCCAAAACGCTAGAAATCACCTTTCACCAGAATTTTCAGGGGCAGCATGCCACCTATTTCTCCCTCCTCTTCCCAGGACTGCATGTATGCCTTCGGTGGATGTTTATCCGAACTCTCTCTTACTAATGTTACCTGGATCTACCCCAGGGATTAACTTTACACCGTATCTGAATCAAATTTCTCTCCGTCAGGCTCTGTTATGCTCTTTCTGGCACTATGTGACTCTCCAGATGAAATCATCAACGCATACAGCCCCAATATATTGCAAACAGTATATAACGGTTACCGTTATTTGAGTTATTTCTGTTTTCGTTGTTGTTGTGGTTGGTGGTGGTTCCTTTGTTTCTGCTGTTGTTGTGGTTTTTTTTTCCTATTCATTGCGGCAAACAACTCCAAAATAGGGAGTCATGTGTGTTTCATTTTAGTCAGTTTGAATTGTTTTTCGCTCTACACTTAGGTGTATTGAGCACTTTCTAACAGCATTTACGACTATCCCGCACAATTATATACATAATTATACCTCAAGATTTAGGGTACTTGAACTTTTACTGCAACTCTGAGTTTCATGCCTCTTGCGAAGCAATCGTCAGGTAACTGCCAGAAATAACGGTTTCAATCCACCGAAATTTAAAAGACAGAACAATGTGTACATGCGCGCGCAACATACTGCACGCGCTATCGTAACGTTACGTTCTTTAACAGGGTCGAGTTGTTCAAAGGTGGGTTAAGATAACCCAGGGTTAGTGTGAAATTTGATTTCAGATCCGAAAGCTTTAACAGAAAATTAAGTTTATTTCCACTTGTTTACAATATTTGATGATTGAATGAGCTAAAAAGAATTGGGAAAATTATCCCAAAACAGCTTTTGAACAAAGAATATAGAAACCTGGATTAAAATTTAGCTTTGGATTAGCGCTAATCGGCCTTCGAACAACTGGGCCCAGAAATTTCCTGACATGTCTGCAACCTGATGTCAGCTCATTTCTTTGGTTTAAACTTGCCATCTGCGGTTTACAAATGATGAAATATTTTTTCCCACAAACATAAATTGCATCTTTTAGCTACATTGGAATATGAATTAGCTTGTTTCACCTTGCGCCACTTAATATTAAACTTAGTGTCCTTATCTTTAAGACTCCATATATATTTGCTAAGTTCAGTAGCATGCCTGTAACGTTCGTTTCGGAATGAACACAAGTGGTTCCTGTAACGCATTTTAAAAGCGGTGTCACAGAGACCAATGTACGTTTCCTTTGCGGTTTCTGTGGTGTCCTCTGCCTGGTAAATTATGCTTTCCATGTTACAGCTTCCATCCATGGGGCATATGTCAGGTTTTCTACAGTTGCAGCTTTTTCCTAGCTCGATCATTAGTGCGTGCGAGTTTTCAATATGTTTAGTGCGATCATTAGCGATGCGTGCGCGTGCAGTATGTTGCGCGCGCATGTACACATTGTTCTGTCTTTTAAATATCGGTGGATTGTAACCGTTATTTCTGGCAGTTGCCTGACGATTGCTTCGCAAGAGGCATGAAACTCAGAGTTGCAGTAAAAGTTCAAGTAACCTAAATCTTGAGGTATAATTATCCATAGCTCTAGCCCTGCTATTGAGCACTTTTTAGTAGATGATGATCTCATTCCGCTATTTTGGTTATATATATAACAATGTCATGTGATCACGTTGCTGAGTTAGAGTTAACCGTCACGATGCCTCAGTGTGTATGGAGTTTGACTGATGAGTGGATCAACTTTTGTTGGTCTACGAAACAGGCTGTATTAAAACCCATGTGTGCGTAACTTGAGTAGTCCATTTGCTACTGTAATCGTTCCTTCATTGTCGAGCACTGTCCTGGATCCTGCGTTGCCTATTTCGCATATATACATATACATATACATATACATATACATATACATATACATATACATATACATATACATATACATATACATATACATATACATATACATATACATATACATATACATATACATATATATATATATATATATATATATATATATATATATAGGAAGTCTGCAAGTCGATTTTCGCGTGGAACAGTGCTCAATACGTTGAAGCAGAGCAGAATAAATATTATGAGAGGAAAAAAAGGACGTAACTACATTTCCCGACAAGCCTGTTTCGTGAATCGTTTCACTCTAAACGATTAAACCCCTGAAGAGTGAAACGATTCACGAAACAGGCTTGTCGGGAAATGTAGTTACGTCCTTTTTTTCCTCTCATAATATTTGGCATACAAAGCTTTGCTTTCATGTCCAAATTGAGCACTCTAACTAGGATGAGTCATTGCTCTGCAATTGCGCATGCTCGCTAGTGTACTCTAGTTTGAGCACTCTGGCATGGCTTAGACGATACCACAAAGGTTGGATCGTTTGGGGTGACCATATTGGTTCTCCTCCATCCTAGCATTAGCACTGCACTGATGAGGCCCAGAAGGCCGAAACAGTACTGTCTGCAGTTAGATATAGCTCTTTGGCATACAAAGCTTTGCTTTCATGTCCAAATTGAGCACTCTAACTAGGATGAGTCATTGCTCTGCAATTGCGCATGCTCGCTAGTGTACTCTAGTTTGAGCACTCTGGCATGGCTTAGACGATACCACAAAGGTTGGATCGTTTGGGGTGACCATATTGGTTCACCTCCATCCTAGCATTAGCACTGCACTGATGAGGCCCAGAAGGCCGAAACAGTACTGTCTGCAGTTAGTTATATATTGCAGTTAGTTAGTTATATACTGCAGTTAGTTATAGTCTGCAGTTAGTTATATACTGCAGACAGTGCACACTGTTTCGACCTATGTGGGTCTCATCAGTGCAGTGCAGACACTGGGCCAAGCTCTGAAATAAACCATTGCCTGGGCGCTACACTTGTGGGACCAAGTGCAGACATGTTGCCATGCGAGAGTGCTCAAATCACAACTAAGGTGATGAGCTTCGCCCGAAGGCTAAGTGCATGGCAACCCCAGTGTAGAGTGCTCAATCGCAAGGTAGCCAAAAGGTAAAGCCAAGCGAGAGCTATCTATGTCTTTATATATTTATATAGGTCTATATTTTTAAGTTTTGAAAAGGGTTTATTCATAACAAACCACTAAGTTACAAAATAAAAGTGCTAACGCACGTGGGCTTGGCCCCAGCTAATTATTAATGAACAGTCCAAAGTTCCAAAGTTCAAGAGTTCTTAAATATATACGAGTATTAAATATTACTAATATTAATGTAAGGTTATAAATAATTCCAAAATACTTAGGTCTAATATTAATGCCTACAGGCACTAAAACGACTAGACACGTTAATAAAGGTTATGTTTTCAATTGACTGAGTAATAAAAAAAATAATAATAAAATAACCTAGTGAGTTCACTGAGAACGCTTTCGTGTAAACAAATAAAGTAGTGACAAGTATAAGCAAGCGTATTAAAGACATATAATAGACATCTTCAATCAACTGATAACAATAAAGATTATATGCGAAAAAAATTGTAAGTGAACCGATCATGTTGGACGGTCTCAATGTTATATTTTCAGCGCCCTGAAATAATCGCCTTAAGTAATCTTTGTCGAGGCTTGACGCATCAAACAAATGATTTTTTTTTTCCATTTCCACCCTCTTCGTATTAGATGAGCATTTAACCATTAGATGAGCTTTAACAAGCGTTCTTCCATTCACGAGCATGGAAGCAACTTGTTGACAAACCTGCAAGTATAAGATATGAACAAATGTTTTCATACTTTGGTTGCGGACGAAAGGCACAAAAATTGACTTCACTCGTTCCAAAAGGCACAGAAATTAAGAAAGGTGGAATGGCGAAAAAAAAAAATCTATAAAGGCAAAATTCTAAACAAAGCGAATTATTTCCAAAATGAACAGGCACCGCATTTCGGAGCAAATTCAAAGTGAGTGTGATAATTTTCACAACACAACAAGAGATACTCACCTATACCTGTATTGCTTCATGCTAATTACACTAAAAAATCCAAAAAGTCTTCAAATTCGCTGGAAAATATTTTACAGAACCAACTTTTGCTCTTTTTGACCATTCTGAAGGCAAGGGCGACTGAAGAACCCCAAACAATTCCACGATCACAGCACACAACTCCAAATAGAATGACTCCCCTCTACCGCTCTTCGTTACGACGTGGTTTTAGTATGACCCATTCAAGGGTTCGAATCTATCAAAAGAAAATGTATGTGGGTTATTTTCCAAGTTAAAGCCACGCAAAAGCCGATATTCTCATCGACCTAACTCGACTAACACATCGAAGCGCTCAGCGGCCTAAAGTTGATGACCACTGACCACTGTGACGTCACCAAAACGTACCACTGCGGTGTGTTCGTGAATAGCCAATTGATTACTAAACCGAAAGTACTTGGTTCCACTTCAAGTTACCGTACGCGTGAGTAAAATGATGGCTAGTTGAAATGCTTCTTACGTAAAACCTTGTGTTGTGGTCTATTACAGGTTTGTTTCCAAAGCCATCTTACTTCTTCCTTTCTATTATCAGTGACTTTGCTGCTTACAGTTCAGTGCATATCGTAAACAAATTTTTCTGTCAGTAGCAGAGTTTGTTATGAGGTCAACACCTCCAGCGATCAATTCCGACTTGAATTTATGATTTTTTAATTAAGTTTCAAATGATGTGATTGTACTCTTCCCTAAGACTACAAACCACCGTACAATTTACGTTTCTAGGTGAGTCATATTTTAGATATCAATTGCACGGCTTGAGCCCACTAACTTCACAGCCCAGTTGCCATCAAAAGCATCAGCCACCGTTCTGCATCATTAGTTATCCAATTATCAACCTCTCGGGTGATTTTTTCTTCGGTACAATCATCACAATCTGGAGAAAATGATGCAGTAATGATGCAGTAATCATCACAATCTGGAGAAAATGATGCTGTAAAATCCCAATCTGGAGAAAATGATACAGTAATCATCACAATCTGGAGAAAATGATGCTGTAATCTGCATCGCAGATTACAGCAGAAACTTCTGCTGTAATCTGCATCGCACAAATGGTCGATTTTTTTCTAGTTTATGCTCAAAATTGTGCACCTTTTTGAAATTTTGTTCCTTTTCCTCAAAGTTTGGTTTTTGAAAAAGGAACACAACGCAAGTCGAAATTATGTAAAGCATGGTATCTACTTAATTTTGAGTTACATACTTGCTCTGCACTAAATTCCAGACAAGACGCGGTGACCTTATTGTCAAGATGTCCAATACCTCATTTCTCTTCGATGCCACATGTTGCCTGCGAAAGCGGGAACTGGGAAGGACGCAATCTTTACTTCCGGTGTGTTTAGATTGTTATAGACGTGGAACGACTCAGCGCTGCGGTAACCCTCTTCCCTAAGACATTGTAAAATTGAAAATAGCTTCATAATTACCAGTTATAACCAATTCATGACTGGTAATTTTCCCTAACAAAAGCACAAAAACACCAAAACACCAAAAAACAAAACAAAATCTAAACAAAAAAATTGCAGCTTTTTCCAGCAGTGTTACTTTAAGAAACAGACCAAAAGTTAAGCTTGTTTTTCCAAATTATGCTACAAACTATGTAAAGAGAAGAGCAAACAGAAATAAAGCGGACAAGGCGCGGTTTCTAAATTTATCCAAACATTTTCTAATTGTATGAACTAAGAGTGCATATGGGGAATATACAAACAGCATTCAAGAACTTGCAGTAAGCTTTACGCATTCTTCATCGAGCTCCCTTAACTGTCTGCTTAGATCCATCATGCTATTTTACTCATACTGAGCATGAACTAATTATTAACCAACAGGATTCACACATGGCTACAGCTGCACCGACTACTTCATCCACAAAGGAGACAATAAACTATGCCAAGTTGTGCCGTCTGCTGGTTTATATTGGAACCCAAGGTCTTCGAGATAGGTTAGATGCCATTCATGCACCAACAAGTTTACACACAGTTTTGGCGGCAAACAAATCCAAACTACAATCTCTTAAAACGAAGAGGTTCATTAATGCAACACAATGGGGACAGCTTTTCTCAGCCAGATCTACTTCAGTGCCGTCCTGTTCCTTCGATACAATTTTGCTGATGGTTTTGCTACGAAAACTGTGCGGCTTAACTGCTCCGCTGACCGGCTGGGAGACATTTCCCGCCGTGACAGACCTCAGCAGGGAAGCTGATATTGCCCGGGCTATTTATGCAACAGACGAAAGGAAATCGGTAAAATGTAGACCACTGGTACTGTACGCAATGATTTCCCTAAAATACCTGTAAATAGGACTACATGGAACCAAGTCTAATTATTCACCGTTTCAGATTCCAGTGAATGTAAGAATAACGACATCACCACTAAATGACAAATCCCATATCTGAAGTCGAAGCCAATCACAAATTTAGCCTCAATGTTATATCTACGCAGTTCTCACGAACTTTCGCGTTCTCGAATGAAGGTTGGCCCTAAAAAATTACTTTCATTACTGCGGAAGTGAAATGTCCACTCCAACAAAATATTAGTTTCCCTTCGACATATTTAAGAATGTAGAGTAAACCCTTAAAATGTATTTCGTGCAATTTTAACCGCGTTTGGAGCCTTTTTGAACGTGACCAAAGAATAGCTAAAACAGTAACAAAGGATAGCTAAGACCAAAGAATAGCTAAAACAGTAACCTATATAGCCAGTAACTCGTCAAGATAAAATTATTACGATTGGTATTGTCTCTGGTGATAACAGAAGTACTTAACTCTAACCACTTTAAAAGGCATGGTGCATAGAACATATATTCCCCTGGCTCTGTAGGGTATAAAATGCTCTGGGTAGGGTTACGTCCAATCAGTTTTGACAAAACCTTGGCGAGAGTGCACGGTTCCTTCAATCGAAAGATCCCGTCTTTAAATTTTCGACTATTTCTTGGCTAGTCGTTCTAGCAAGGAAGGATCTAGGGACAATAAGTCCGTTTTCCAGTCTCTTTTATCCTTTACGAATAAGCATTAAAGCTTTTTTTTTTCACATTCAGCTGTTTCTCAGAAAGGAATTAAGCGCGCTGCCCCTAATAAGCCCCCTCTTCGAACTAGTACCCTCCTCCAGGGTGCCAAAATTAAATAAGCACACTGGACGCTAATTAAATCGAATCAGCGCGATATGATGGTCAGAAAAACTTATTTCATCGAAACAGTATGTCGCTATTGTTTGAGTTAAATTTTGTTCTGTCCGTTTGTTTGTTTTACGTCAAAAAATAAGCTTTAGGCTGCAGTGTGCTATCTCATGCTACTTCCTTATTCTATTTTGGAACAGATGCGACTGGTTCTTCTGATTCCCTCGGTCCTCACAGAGATTTCGGTTTTGGTACCCGCGATAGCGATCCTAAAGATTGTGCCCAAAAACGAGGCGGAGGCTGGTGGTATGACAACAGGTGTGGTCGTTGTATTTCGTCAAATCTCAACGGTATTTACCCGCGTTGTGGAAATGAGACCGGAGCCGATATCCACTGGGAAAATTAGTTCCAAACAGTGCCGAGGGTAGTGCTCCAACATCAACTGAAATGCAAATTAGACCAGTGGACTTTTTTAAAAACTTTCCGGCGAACATGTAAGCACCCATAAGTAAATAGTGATTCTTGTGTCTTCCGATTGGACGCCTTCGGAGTTGACAACTTAAAGATTAGCCTCCACCTTGCTTTTACTACGATTGTGATTTGCTGATTAGTGATAACGAGGCTTCAGTGGCTTGATTTGAATTAATTCCGCCGGAAAAACATCATCGTTAACAGCTTCCCTCGAGTCCCGTTCAGACGTCAAGTGTAGTAATTTGCATACGTAGTGATGTTGATCCTATTTTCCATACTGTCCATTGCTCTGGCGTATATGCTTTTAAACCATGATTTGAAAATGCTACAAATGAATTCAAAACTTAGATCGCTTGCTGTTGAAATTAAACCAAAATATCTTCTAATTCAATTTTCTAAAATCTTACTCAGGAAATGTTGCGTTTGGTTAAGTCTACATGGAAAATATCTATATCTGCCCAATTGAAACTGTTTTGAAACATTAGGGTCCTTAAGCAGTCAGGACGGTAACGCTAGAGAAGATGTCGATTAAAAAACGAACTTCTATTTTGAATTAGAATTTCGAAAATGACCATATGACGGTTTACCGTCTCATACGGCGCCACACCTCAACTTCAGCCTATGTAGAAATGTAGAAACAATTTGTCGTCGCGGTTTCCGTTTGCAGACGACACACTGAATTTGGTGATTTCACGTTGTTTTTTTGCAAAGCACGGCTTGAAACTGTAGTAGTTTTAAAACGCACGTGCTGCGCCATCGTGCTACCAATTAGATCTTTTGTTTCTTCATGTCCTCGTTGCCGTCGCAGTTTTTGTTTGCTTAAGTTCGTAGCTTGCACGACAAGAGAAAACTCGTTTACTTTTTTCAACCTCTTTTAATTCCATAGGTAAAGACTTTTGTAATTTTCAGATAAGTAAAAATAACGACATCATAGTCTCAACCATTTTTTTTTTATCAAATGTGACTTTAGAGGAGAATCATTTCATGACATCAAAGTTACTTCAGAAAGATTTATACCTACAAATGAATGTTTTTCATTTTTAACCTTTTCTTGTGATTTTTAATATACTATCTCAGAGCTATAAAGATCAATAAAGCGATTTAATATTTTATCACGTACAGAATATAACTTTAGGTAAATGAGTTTTACCTTCTGAAGAAATAGAATCTTATTTAATATTTATATAGTTGATAATTAGTATATGCTAAAGAAGTAGATATCGTCCAAGGTACGTTTTGGTTGGCTATTTAAAACCGGAATATCCTTTGGTCTTTACATCTAAGTAACTAGCTGAGATTATTCTAATTGTTTCAAAAATAAACGAGTTCAAATCCTCTTTTTGAAGTATATTATCTCACTGCTTTAGAATATACTAAAAGATCTTTTCACTTCAATGTTAGTGGAGTACTCGTATTTTTGCGGTACCGGGAAAATACTCGAGAGCTGAAAATCAGATGCTAAGGAATCACACGCCTCACCAATCAATTAATCAGTGATAAGTCAGTCCGTCATTTATTCGTTTTGTCAGTCGGTCAGTCAATCGACCTATCAATTTTTTTTTTCTCTAACGCATATGATTCAGTCTTCCTCTTCATATGCGAGCCAGAGGTCCGAGTAAGGAGCGCGTAAAAGATAATTGGAAATGAAGAACTCTTTTAACCACCGCTGCGTAAAGGAGAGTACACACTTTGGAACCCGGCTGTATTTTCAAAGCAGCCACTACGGGTATTAATGAGGGGGTGACCGCGAAATACAGGTTCAACAAAATGGGTGTGATATAAAAAAAGGTATATAAAATGCCGAATTCTGTCATAATTGATTACTTTATCTACACCGCTTTATGTACAAATACGCTCTCAGAAATAGTTTGGTAACAATCTGATTTTGTGGTTAGATATCTTAAATGCCTCCCCTCCTTTCCATAGCACCCGTCACCAACATTGAGACTGAAGGAAGGGAATGAATAAAAACCAATGTTCATTTCAATGATCCACTACACCGTGGTGGTGACAATGGGTTCAAATGATTGATTGATCCGTTGATAGATTGACTGCCTGACGGACTAAACGACTCGCTGGGTGAAGCGTGTTAGTGCTCAGTCTCTTACTGTTAGTAGTCTAAGGCATCCGCTCATAAATATGCAAAAAATAGCTGCAAAGTAATTCTTTTCCTCCACCAAAAAATTTGTTGAAGTTTCTTTTGAGACTGAACTCAACGATGGCATGTAAAAAACGAGATCGACAAAGACCTGACAGCATCTGCTTAACGGAGAAGGAAAGATCGAGAAATGTCGTCTATAGGAAAAATTTCATTGTAGTGATTTTAACAGCTATAGGCACTGTAACTGTTTCAGTGAGATAATGTATAATTTGACGGATGGATTGATATAAACTGATTGAGGTAGCATAGTGTCAGAGTCCCCGGAAAATTGCCAACATTTTGTTTTCCTACCTTTTTCTCGAGTTATATCTAAGGAAAAAAGGTGTGGAGTTTCAGTGTTTGATTTCTTCTATTGATTAACGCACAAAGTCGCTTTTAGACTCCTTTAATTTAATTTCTATTGTTCTAATTAACAGGTCGATATGGTTGCTTCCCGTTTGCTCACAAGATAGTAAAAATATATGCTCACTGAGGCATAACTTTCTGAGATTGAAGGTATACTGCACCAAGGATTCCATTATTGTGTCCAGTGACTGAGAAAGAGCAACTGTTTTGGTTGAAAGAATCTGTTTGTGTCGTCTGCATTTAGGAGTTCCTGATAAAGGAAAGGATCGGAATAAGGATGATGACAATGACATCAAGTTGTTATGAAGTGTCAAGTGTTAATGGTAAAACAGTCACATGGTTCCTGGTTATAATAATCGTAATGATAAATGTATCAGAGTGAAGTTCTCAATGCCAATTGATTTGCAATGCAGTATTCATTGTCTCGTGTTCATGCATCTGATGGAGGAGAATCTATCATTTGAATTCCAATGATGTACTTTGCAATTCAGTACACTCAACATATTTGATAATAGGAAATTCATAATATTACTTTGATCCATAGCTCTGAAGATAACTAGGCTGACACTTTCACCATTTAATCATGGATGGCAAGATTGACATCGATAACATATCTCAAATTTGTACAGTAAACTGTATGAAGTTCTCATGAACTTGCCCTTCCTCAAATAAAGTAGAGGTCAGCCCTTATGATTTGTTGTTATCGAGTTAAGAATGTCGTCTTTCAGTACAAAAAAAGTGGAGATTCTGTTCAAAACGTCAGCTTTCCTTGCTAAAGATCAATCATTAACAAGAAAAGCTGGGAATTAATTTGTTTATTAAAATGCAACTGCGCTAGGCCACAATCTGGACATAACTGACCAACGACTGGTTAATATAAGACATTGAGCATCTAAATTATCATTATGATAATTTAGATGCTCAATGGACATTCTTCTTAAAATCAAAACTTTAAGCTCCTTAAAAAAATTCTTAAGTTCCACGATTTGTCACCAAAGGGGGTTAGTTTATTGTCTTTTTTTTTGTCGCAGGTATGAATTCTCAGGTACATAAAGCAGCATCATATGTACTTTAGTCTGTTCTTATGCTGAGTGTAATGGAGGCAGTTTAAAAGATAATTCACAGTTGATCGAATGCACCCAGCACTAAGTAGAGTCCTATTAGTTTTGGTAAAATCGTACTAAAATAATTTCTCTAAAGAGTTTGTTCTAATTTTGTTTTTTTGTCGGTCCTCTCCTCAAAAAAAAAACAAAACAAAACAAAACAAAACAAAACAAAACAAAAACAAAAAAAAGAGATGAATTTCTTAAGCGTTTTCAGAAAACACTGGATACAGTACCCGGAGATCAATAACAATTAGGTATGGGACTCTTGGCTTTTTTTAAGTCAACTCGCAGATTATGTACAGACTTACGCAAACGCTGAGCATTGATCCTTATGATTAATTTTTCAACTGAAGAACTTTTCATAAAATAATGTGTCAGCGTCCAGAATTATGAAATATTACATGGGTGACCCCAGTTCCTTTCGTGTTTTAAATACATTATAATGACTACTACAATGTGACATGAACTGAGGTATCCCTTCTATACGATGCTGCATCATGCACTGAGATATGTCTGTCATCAGCCATTAATACAGATAAAAAGTATACTTTACTTATCTCTCTTATTCTTTACTTATCTCTATACTTATCTCTATACTTTACTTATCTCTGTATACTTTACTTATCTCTCTTATTCTAATCTTCGCGAACTATTTTAATCGCCGATAAAAACAGGCCAGTTAGAGTCCTTTCTGTTGTTTAACAGTTGAGTGAAGGAGTTCCTCAAACACGCTGACCTTGTTGATCGATGGATGGATCAATTGATTAACTGATTTATTGATGGTGTGATTGCATGGCTCTCTTGTCATTGCAGTTCAGTGCATTTTAATTTGAGTATGCCATGACCTACATGTATTCATAAGAAAAGTGCTCTCACTATATCAAAACTAATAACCAATTGGTAGGCATTAAAGTTTCTTTTGAAACATCTAAAGGGACGAGAACTCTCTACAATCAATAAACAGAACCCCAAGGTATCTGTGGCATCTGCTTAATGGCAGGAGGGTGAAGACAAGCTGCTTAAGTAGTTTAGTTGTAAATCATTGGTTTTAATTGTGTGAGCTAATGGAATCGATTAAACAATTGGTGGCTGTGTTTTAACGTCGCCACATAAAATTGCATTCGATTAATTCGTAGTTCGTCAGAGTAATTTGAGAGGACCAAAATCAATATATAGCTATATGGCAAGATATGCATAAGGTGTTTCCTATAGCCTCATAATACTTTGCATTTCCAAGCTTGAAAGGAAGTAAAATTTCCTGAAATGGTCTCTTAGGGGATAATTTTACGAAGAAAAGCTCCCAAGATTGTGAAACGCGTAATGTTCCGTCTTTTTTTCCCAAGAGCGACGAAAAGGACCACTAGATTACTTACCGTACGTCTAAATCCTCTCTCTCAGTACGTGATATAAATTACAGACTGGTTCAGTTGGTGACATGAACTTAATTTAATTTGTGTTGAACTTTGCCAACTCACATAGTTTCAGGTGACCTGGGAAATGGCTACTGAAAACAAGCCGATGTTTGTCGTCTTTAGTCAAGAGTTTATAATCTGTAAATGAATGGTAACAGATAAGATTATTTCCTTGATTTAACGATAATTGTTAAGACTGTTAATCGCCCCTGATCATGCAATAACGAACTGTGTTAGAAGGAACATATTCACAGCAATATCATAGCTATTCATGCAACTGGCGAAAGAAAACCAATCATTTGTAGGCCAGTGACGTATTTTGCAATGGCTCCATTGAGATATTGATCAGTTGGAAATATTTAACGAAAGGAACTATTTTCATTAAGTGGCTTTGTGTATTGGCTCGAAAGGTTACACGAAAGTATGCCTTATTATATGGTTTCAGACATAGAAATATTAACATATCCTATTGCATGACAACGAAATATATTACGAATTTTGTTTCTACGCTGTATGCACAACGCAATACGCAGTTCTCACGTCCTTGCATGATGTATTCAAATAGAGGTCAGCCCTAAAGATTTTTTGTTATCCAATTAGGAACTTCATCTTTTCTTAAAAAAAATGTGTTATCCAATTAGGAATTTCGTCATTTACTGCCACGGAAGTGAAATGCCTGTTTCAATAGAAATTCAGTTTCCTTTACTCATGTTGTAGAATGAAAAGTTAAAATATATTTTACAGTGTTTATGGACTCGCTGGACATGAGTTACCGAAGAATAGTTAAGAGAATAAGCAGTTTTGAACGGGACCCTCATGACGGCCATTCGATAAAATAAATACCATTAGTGCTGTCTCTGGCGATAAGGGAAGGACTTGACAATTATGACATGTGCATAAAACTATGCTCACGCAGTCAGCGGTAGGTAGAGTTCTCGCAGCCTATATAAGAGCTTACCACTAAGGTCGTCGTCAATAAACTACTATTCTAGCACCAGGGTGCGTGCATCCAAAGAATTACGCCAAAATAATTACAGTTCGATACTCACAAGGAATAGGTATGTAAAATCTGACTGCTTGATATACAATTTCCAGTTTATCACGAGAGTCTTAAGTGCTTACCACTTATTCATATAAACTTTTTTAAATATAGGACTTTCCTTGAAACAGTCGTGTCATTTAATGCTACTGTTTTTCAATTTTGAGTGGCTTAGAGTCGTGCCAATTCTTACCCCGTAGGGTTTGCACGCTATACTCACTAACTTTGCAAATAGCAAGAACTCTCGAAAATCTCAGTATATATCATTACAGGGACGGGACAGAAGTCGAACTCTGATCGTTTCGGAACGTTTTTCGATGGTATTTTAGAATAAAAAAAGCGTCCGTTTATCTCACACATTTCAAGCTCGTGGTAGCCCATGACTTTCTTTTCTATTCAATGCTCTGTACAATTGGATTTCCAAACTCGAACGGTTTGGTCCATCGCTTGATTTAAAAAATTATTTTAAAGTGAGCTACTTTGTTTTATGCTTAAATTCCTTTTTGCTTGGGAAGATGGAAATGGCAAGTCAATGTGGAGTAAATGGAAAGCTAGATCAACAACTATAACTATTTTATACAAATGGCTTCCCTAAAGTTATAAAGATATGGAATATTTACCTGATTCGAATTTTGACTGGTCTACGATTTTAAGAACGAATGCTTCAGTCCTTTCAGTCCTTACAGTTAGATTGTTAACTGGTCAAGTAGGCCTTTCAAACTCTGTGGATTTAAGCACTATACTATACTAGCTCTACACTAGCAGTATACTAACTCTCAATATGCAGATAGATTTACAATGCAAAGGTGAAACTAGGCATCTTCAAGATAAACTCAACTTTTTTCCAAACTAACCAATACTCCTGAGCATTTCGTTCGCTGCCTGTTCATTGTCACAGTGGCATGCAACTTATATTTCTTGAACCAATCTTTGCCATACGTGATTCATTCAAAATTTCAGGAGTCCATTTATGTAGTTATTCCCTAAACTGTCTTGATTTCATTCAATCAGTCTGATTTTATTGGGATACAATTCCGTTGAGAAAACGAATACTTATGGTAAAATGCCAAAGCGAGCGATTAAGGACTTGAACCGTAGCTAGAGTTATCAGCTTTCACTATAACTCATCAGCAGGAGATGCGATGATACGCTTCTTTGAACTTTCACCTAAATATCAAAAACATTTCGCCTACGTTAGGGTTTTATGTTCTCAAAAAGGTATATCCAGTTACTTTTAAAATTTTGGGTTTACTGGCAAATTTTTCCTCGAAATTCATTCATTATACCAGAACTTGGGGGAAAAAGTACAGTCACGAAATGTGTTCGAGCAACCTCGAAGCTGATTTCCTCTGTTCGTGACAACATAGAACATCCATTTCTGAATGAGCAAAGCCCTCTGGAAAAGCTTAAAGTTCTACAAATTGAATCAGATACGTGTGACGACAAGTTTGTAACTCGTCACTCATTCACATAGAACAAGTAATTGAGTTCAGAATTTTTAAACGAACACGAACACAGTTTAAGTCTTCTCTCCTATATTTTTTTCCATGTGCCGTTGAATGTTTCTTGGCTATGAAATTTATCCCCCGATACTTTATTTCGTGCAAACACTCATATCCCCTAATAAAACTACTTAGCTTTAGGTTTTCATTTAGTTCCGCTCGTAAAGTGGTGCAAATGTCATGTAATTACAGGTATTTTGCCTTTTTGGCAATCGGAATTAGCATTGACTTTAGGTGGTCCTGATTTGTAAAAACCTCGAGCTAAAGGAGTTTAGTACATTATGTTTATTACAGACTTAAGGGGATTTCATTAATCGATCATAGAAGGTGTAAACCATATAAACTGCCTTGCCGACAGAAACGATTCAACACTACCGACAAGGAAGAATTATCAAAATACTTCTCGATACTA
Organism: Stylophora pistillata; assembly: GCF_964205215.1. NCBI lineage: Eukaryota > Metazoa > Cnidaria > Anthozoa > Scleractinia > Pocilloporidae > Stylophora > Stylophora pistillata. Next base: position 18,412,769 of record NC_142529.1, read on the forward strand.
AAGGCATTTTAAGCTTGAGGGTTGATAATCCTCCGTCTTTTCGTGGAACGAGCCAATAAACTCCTCGATATACATGTTAATTTTCTCGTTCTTTTCGTCGCAAAAATTATTAGAACAGAAGAAGGCAGGCGGCAAGAGTGACTAGATGAGAGAAGTGAACTTAACCGTAAGTCCTATCAGTCCTTGCCGTTACACTTTTTCTGAGGAGTTGTGGTGCTTAATTTTCTTTTAATCGCAAAGTAATTTTGTTGTTGTTGTTTTTTTCTCTTCTTTTTTTTTTTTTTTTTTTTTTGCAGCCTTTGTGAATAACATTGCAAACAACACAAGCAAAAATACAATGAGGGGAATACGACAAGGAATAGGTAGGTAAAATCTAAATGTCAGATATAAAACTTCTTCTGAGTTCTGTTCAATTAGATTTCAAACTCGATCAGCTTGTTCAATCCTGTCATTGTAAAAGTTTCCTTGTGGTGAATAGATTCAGTTTTTAATTAGCTTCTGTTATAAGAATGGCGAGTCAGTATTTTGATCTATTATTTTCAAACATTTGTTAACTAATGATACTTAGCATTTGTGCCAAGTTAGAGCCAAATCGGTGATTTTAGCATATAGCCCCTACCCGGTTACGCCCTTTTTTTCGTGGACACGCTCCTAAAGCTTGAGAATGGAAATAATTTATCAGTTTGCATAATAGTGCCCGCGTTTTGGTCCCATTTCGGAAATGATTCATCAACAACCGGCTGAAACATGGAGCATCTTAGATCATTAGATCAGTCACGGCTTTCGCCTATGTTCTAAATAAAATCAATGCATAAGCTCTTTCTCTGACGATAAAAGTTTCTTACCTTAAAATGATTTGACAGCAAAAGAGATCAGCTTTTGTGAGGAGTGCAAAGGAGGCGGTTGACCAGGTAACTAGAAATATAAAGTGACTGCACTCAGCATTTAATTTTCACGGAGTTCAGTCAGTCTAAATAACTGCAAACCTTACAAAAAGATATTTCTGAGAAGATTTTCTTTTTTTTTCTCTGTTCTTTATCAAGAAAATAATTAGGATGATAAATATGACATCAAGCTGTTTTTAAGTGTCCAATATTAGCGAATATTAAAAGCTCCTGATTATCACTAATTGCGGTACAAAAGAGTAGACAAATTAGGGAAGAGTAGTGTAGTATAGTGTAGGTAGATGTATAAGCTAGAACTGAAACGGTAAAATAACCACAGTACAACTAAGATAAAGTATTCAGCTACATAGACGTGTAACAGACATAGCAATTAGTACTTGACGACTTATAAGGTGGCTTCCAGAAAAAAAAGAAAAAAAAAAATTAATAAACGTAACAAACAAGTCGCAACATAAAAAAGAGTGCTGAGAACATTTCATTCAAAGTAGTGGAATAATAGAAAACTGAACTAAAACTACTGGCACTGAATGTATCTCAATCACGACAACAAAGAGTAGACAATTTGGTAATAATAACAATGAAGGCAAAATATATGAAACTTACTTTGGCGACGACTCGCACAGACGATAGCAGAACGTTTAGCCCAAGGGTAGTCAAATGGTAACCTGTAGCTGATTCATCCTCTGATCGTAGCGGTTGCAGGATAACTATCACGGCCGTTACGAGTGGCGTGATTATGTCTAAGGCGTTACATGAAATGTGTGTACTACATGTTTTTTACTACATCTCATTCCCTAAACACGAATTTAACTTTCAGCAAACATGGAACCGCAAATTCCTAACCAATGCTCGATATATTTGATCAAGTTCTACTGAAACTAAAGCCACTGATTTTTACTAGAAAATGTCGTAAAAGCAGGGGAGGGGGGGGGGGGGGGCGTTTCAAACCTAACATCGTATGATTAAATGAATTGGTTAAACAATTGGTTGCCTTGCTCCCACAACGACTCAAATCTCGCTTAATATCTTTGAGTCCGTTATTTACCAAGTTTTTAAGCGACTTAAAACTTCTGTTTTTATTTTCAGAGGTATAAATATTGTAATATATTTACGAATATTTATACAGGGTAGCCCAATTCAGCGAATAGCTGGTTTACTAGACCTTACGCAAGGAGAGAAGTTAATCGGTATATTTTATAACATATTTCGGGATAATTTCCACCATAACTTACATCTACCTTGTATTAAAAATCATCGCAATCCATCTATGATAAAACTGCGGCGAAAAAGCGTTAATCTCTATCAAAATCGTTTTTTCGACCATCGAAACTGCCTTTCGCCATACATTTCTTTCTACAGTCTGTTTGCCCGGTAGCGATCCCAGAAATCTTAGCCCGAACACAAGGGTCCGGTTACTGGCAACTCATTCACTGTCTTTACATTCGCGTTATCTCTTAAGTATTTCACAATAAGCATCCTAAGGGGATATCGTCACTGTCATTCTCTGTAACATTGATACCATTACTGGTATCTCCGACGATGCAGGAGGTCAGGGTCACCAGGCAGAGACAAGAGATTATTCGTAGAAAACGTACGAGCACGCACTCCTATCAGGTAGGTGGAGTCCTGTTAGTCCTTAAAAGCTTGCCGCCAACATTTTCTGCAGAATTTCTCATTTTCTTTTCGGTTGTGTATGGCCGCATACATACAAAGAATACACTTAAATTAGATAACAATGAGTTTTATTCAACAAGGAAAAGGTATGTGACATAAGGCTATTTGGTGTACAATTTGCTTTATTATATAAACTTCCGTAAACACTGCGCTCCATCTAAATCTTAATTTTTCAAATGTAGGGCTTTGTGTGGAACATAATTTCATTTAATGCGAGAGCTTTTAGGCTTAAAGAGGCAAACAGATGTAGGAACCGTGCTATACCATGAGGATTTGCATGCAAGACTTCATTTTTGCATAATTCAAAACTTCTCGTTCTCTGTATCATCAATCGGTGTGGGACAGAAGTTGAACTCTAGAGGTTGCGTAATGGTTTTCTATGCTGGTTCAGATAAAGCACAGTTTGCCGGCTGATCTAGTAAAGTCGAACCTTCACGCTTGTGATTAGCTATAACTTTGTTTTCTAAAGTGTTCTGTACAGCACGATTTGCGAGTTCCCAAATCGGCTTGATTAATCGTTTAAATGAAAATATTGTATTAGAGTGAGCTAGCCTGCATTGTAGGTATAGTTTTTGCCAGTCGAAGTTTAGCAGTTTCTTGTTGCTTCTACGATCGTGCGGTAGCGTAATTCAAACATGGCCAGTCGAATAACGTAACGTTAATTAACTTGCCCGGATAAGGTGCCCGCACTGCAGCCTAGAAGTGAGCTATGTAAGTGCTTTGCTCGGAGAGGATTAATTAACCACGGTTCTAAACAACTCCATTTACTACACCAGCTTTCTGTCAATCACTGTACTTTTCACAAGGGAGATTGAATAAGGTTTAAAATCTAAATTATAGCAAATTGTGTTAGTGATATAATAAACAGTCATCCCTTACAATCAAACAAAAATATTTACCCAGTGGTATCTCGCAGTTTCTCGCAATTCCTCCTACTAGCAAATGACTCAAGTTGCGTAATCATGTGTATAACGTCACCTAACAAATTCTAATTACAAATTGTTGGCGATACAGTAAGTTTCTAATTTGCTTCTGCAATGGCAATGACAAGTCAATATCGAGTCAAAGCAAGCTAGATTAACATACATACTTTAGTCAGTCTTTTAAAATGGCTCCCCTTACACTTATGAGCGTATAGGGCTTTTTTATGGTCCTTCGTGCCGAATTTTGTAAAGTGTAAGAACAAATTAAATGCCATGTTTTCGTCCTTCCCAGTCATTTTATTGTTGTTATAAAAGATATACTGGCATTCATGAAGATTGCTACAAAATAAATGATGGCTATTGTCCTGAAATCCTCGTTTTGTAATCTGGAAGATTTTGGTGCAGTTAGATTTAAGGAATTACTTTTGCAATTTTGATGAAGAAACGGGCCTCCTGCTCCTTTTTCTTTTTCCTCTAAATTACGCTCTCTGTCCCCTTCATTTCTCTCTCCAAAGGAGTATGGCACTTATTCTGTTTTCTGGGTCAAAGTTCTATGCCGTACACGAGGTTATAAAATCCACGCTAAATGGTAGTTCCGTCTTTGTTATTGGGCTTGATAATCTACCATCCTTTTTTCTTCTTCTTCCCTCTTTCTTCTCGGGCGCCATTACTTAGTTCTAAGAAAGCATATACATTTAAAAGCAAACAAAAATCGGAGTGACTTTTTCTGTCGAGCCATATAAGGCTAACCCTAAACCCAAACCCTAACCCAGACATTTAAAAAGATTTCAGACGTTAGAACCGAGTAACGTGCTCCAAAACCTATGTTTCAGAAACATATAGGCGGAGCGAGAGAGATCTCTGTCATACACCCTCAAAGAGTACTGCTATATAATTTTCCTATTTATATAAAGTATAAACTCATTTTCCTCCATATGCCCACTTCTCCATTCATCTACCTTCATATTTATTTATCTATGTTCATTTACGCTTACTTATGTTCATATACCTTCTTCTACCATCCTATATACCTCTACCCACATGCACCTCATTTACATTAAATAAATACCATCGTTTACCTTCATACACCATCATTGGCCTTAATCGTCCTTTATTAACCCGGTCAGTTTACCTTCAAAGACAATTGTTTACCATCATCTATCATCACATACTTTCGTTTACCTTCGTCTATCTTCACTTTTCATAATATATCTTTACCTCACTTAATTCACCTTCTTTTACCTTCATTGACCTTCATTTTGATTTATCGACCTTTCTCTGTCTTTACTTGCCTCATCTACCTTCATCCACCTTATTTTTTTTCCCTCTACCTTTATCTACCTTGATTCAGCATTTTTTCCTTTCCTAAATCTCGTATTCCTACACCAACCTAAATTTACAATTATTTACCTCCATCTACGTTGACATTTCTTCATCTACCATAGTTTTGCCTTGATCACCTTCTATGACCATAATTTACCTGTCTCTACCTTCCTCTACCTTCATCGCCCTTCATCTATCTAATTTGACTTCATCTACCTTTATGTTCTTTCATCTAACACCATCTACCTTTATATACCTTCATTTACCGTTGCCTACTTTCATCTACCATCCTTTACTTTCAAAAACCGTCATCTACCCTCTTCTATCTTCATCCACCTTCATCTACGTTCATTGTCCTTTATCCTCTCTCAGTTATCTTCATTTTCATCTTCATTCACCCGCTATCTTCTACTTAGCTACATCCACCTTCATCTGCCATTAGTAACCTTCAAATACCTTAATATTATTTTCTCCTCCTCCCAGGACTGCAGGTATGCCTTCGGCGGATGTTTATCCGAACTCTCTTACTAATCCTGGATCTATCCTAGGGAGTAACTTTTCACCGTCTCATCAGATTTCTTTTCTTTAGGTTCTGTTATGCTCTTTCTGGCACTTTATGTGACTTTTCAAATCAAAGCATCAACGCATGCAACCCCAATAGATTGCAAAAAGAACACTGCAGTCTGCTTAGAAGAGATAATGAAACAAATCACTCAAGCTCGATTTGAGGTTAAAATTCTCATGGAGAGCAAAACATTGGCGAGACGTAAGTAAGATTCTCTGCGATTATATGTGTTGATACCTTTATTACCATTTATTCATTTTAATTCTTATTGGTCGTTTTTGATCAGCTAAAGACTGTGCTGAGCTGTACAAATCAGGCCAAAGAGTCAGCGGCGTTTACACAATCGACCCCGATGGTTTAGGTGCCTTTAATGTATATTGTGACCAAACAACAGCCGGTGGGGGATGGACAGTATTTCAGAAGAGACTAAATGGCTCCGTTGATTTTAACCGCACTTGGAATTACTACAAATATGGCTTTGGTAACTTGGTCGGTGAATTTTGGCTTGGCCTGGACAAGGTAAACCGCCTGACGCGAAACAAGCCATATAACAAGCTTCGAGTAGATCTGGGAGTGACTACTGGCAAAACTGTTCACGCTGAGTATGACTGGTTTGGGATTGGGACCGAGATGGCTAAGTACCGGCTGTACATTACCAATACTGCAAGTAATTAAACCGTTTCTAGTAATTCATCGTGCGATTTTCATGTTATATATTACTTCCCTTATACCGTCTAAGAGTCCCCCTCCTCCACCCTAACCACCCCTTGCCCTGACCTTAACCTGTAAACAATGTTGTTTCTCCTTATGAATTACCATTAAACTATGTTTTCCTATCAATTCTGCCCATGCACAGTTGAGTCCACGCTACTTCGTTGGCAGTTTGCTTCCGAGGCTGTTGGTGATAAACAGTTGTTGAACTCGGTTCAAGCAAAATATTAGAATTTGATCAGTTACCTTATTTGTGAGCTTTTATCAAACTTTCGATTTTTTTCCCTACTCCACAAAATAAAACTTAGTCAGTGTTAAGGATTTTCTCTAAGGCCCTCCAACTCGTTTTTATTAATAGGCATCCTTATTCTAATAAGCGCTCCTACAGAATAGGCACCTCCATTCCACAAAGGGCCCTATTCTAAGAAAATCCCCTGTTCTGTTTCAATAATAGCACTAGTACTGTTGGAGTACGTTTACATCGAGATCAGCCTTGATCTATCTTCCATATTCATTACTCACTCAAAGCCTTACGACCAAAAAATAGTGTTCGTGTCAGTCTCTCAACTATGATGTCACTGAGAGTACACGGTTCCTTCATTGAAAGATCCCGTCTTAAAAATTTCTCGATGATTGCTTGGTTAGTCGTTCTAGCAAGAAAGGATCCAGACAGAGTGAGTCCGTTTTCCAGTCTTTTCTATTATTTACGAATAAACATCAAAGCTTTTTTTCATTATTTACAATTCTGCTGTTTCTCAAAAACGAATTATAGCACCCTGTCGTTATAAGCTCCTTCCTCGAATAAGCGCTCACCCCTTCCCCTTCCCCGAGGCACTTTGGGCTCTTAATCTAATCAGCACGATATGATGCTAAGAAAAACTAATTTAATCGAAACAGCATGTGGCTATTGTTTGAGTTAAATTTTGTTCTGTCGGTTCGTTTGTTTTACGTAAAAAAATAGGCTTTAGGCTCCAAAGTGCTATCTTGATCTTGAAATCATGCTACTTACTTAATCTATTTTGGAACAGGTGCGACTGATCCTCTTGGTCATCACAGATATTTCGTTTTTGGTACCTGGGATAGAGATCCTGCTAATTGCTCTCAAAGAAGAGGCGGAGGCTGGTGGTATGGCAACAGTAGTTATTGTGCTGTTTTGTCAAATCTCAACGGAATTTATCCGCGTTGTGGGAATGAAACCTGGGCCAATATCTACTGGGGAAATTTAGATAAAAAAAGTCCCAAGGGAAACGTTCCCACATCGACTGAAATGAAAATTAGACCTGTGGATTTTTTGTAGAGCTTCCTCGTGAGGGTATAGAGATTTTCACATGTTTTGATGAATTGTTTTGGAGGTGATAACCAATGTATAACTGGCCCAGTTATATCCCTCGCTGATTACGATTGTGATTTCCTGATGAGTGTTTACTTTGCCTTGCCTGAATTTAAATATATTCCCGTGGGGAAACATCATCGTAAATTGTTTCCTATTATATACTTTTATAACTCATGATCTAAAAATTCTGCGAGTCAGAAATTAGTTATTCTGTTGTCGGAATTAAGCCAAAATATCCTTTAATCTGTGATTTACTCGGTGATTTATGCGCGTTTTTAAAGTCTACAATGATGGAATTTACGTCTGCTCACTAGATGCTGTTTCAAAACATTAAGGAGTAGTTTCTACGACAAATATTTTACAACAGGCTGATAAGAAAAACGACGACATATAGACTCAACCATAGTTGGTATAGATGTAGAGAGAATAAATCCTGGCCATCTGCATTGGTATCACAACTATCTGATTCTTAGCAGACTTTGTAGCAAGGGGGATGCTACATCGTATACATTCTTTTAAATGAAAGCAAAACGATGTTCTCATAACTCGCAAAGAAGTTTTCATAAATGAACCTTTTCATCGTCTTGTAGTTTAATGAGCCATTAGCTCTAGTTTATATCTTTTTTTCCAATTTTTGCAGTTTTTTCCTATGTAATAATTTTTTCAAACTTTGCTATTTTACTGCTATCAATAAACCCATTTAAGATGATATTACAAAAAGAAACTTCTAGTTCTATGTTTTATCATATGATCAAATGAAGGCTTTGATATATTATTCATGTATTTACATCGATAGCCTGAAAACCATTACCATGGCAACCCACGGATCGCAGACCTTATCCTATCTTCAATGATTTTTTTGTCGGCATATGATAACGACCACAAAAAATAAAACTATCTCATCCTAAGCACTAAGAAAAATAGAATCATACATATCTAACAAAATACTCATTTAAGTCTACCGGAAAAGCTAAACCATATCAACCAGAGTGGAGCGGTGGTAGGAACGAAGGTGTTCCCCCCCCCCCTCCCCCCAAATGCGGCCTGCGGGTAGGAAAGGGTGGCTAAATGACAAAGGCGAGTTCTCAGGTTGATAGTGAACTTAAAGTGATATTGCGGAATAAGAAACGATTGCACATGATCAGAGCAGAGTTAATGATTACCGAATGGATACTACGTATTATTCTACCATTCGACAGTATCGATTAACTCACTTCCCTGATTAAGATAGCTATTCAATGTGTTACCATTATCTGTAAGAGAATTTTCCACGATTTACTCAAATTTTTTTACAACGGGAAAGCAAATTACTGCGGTCATATCTAAAGTTCTAGCCAAGCCCCCTTCGGACTCCCTCTGTCCCAAAGGTTCTAGACTCGCACACCTATATGGCCTACCGAGGACGCATTAGGAACAACTTACTATTCACTTTCATCTACTACTGGCAGCGGTTCAAAAGCTCACTTCTGTACTAAAAACACTAATTCTGCGTATCTCGAAACTCAATAAAAGCCTACAGTAATCACTGCACCAGCAACAGACTGGAGTGCGGGTCGGTATGCCTAAGGACTTAACGTAAAATACATGCTCGTCAAGCGTTAATTGTGCTGATATTGTATTTATCGAAACAGTGGCTTTGAAAGAATCAACCCAACTAGTAATTTATTTGGTACTCTTGTCGAAGAAGCTAGCCAAGTGAGAATTCATTTAATCCCCCTCAAATACGGTCAGGTTCTATGACATCAATGAATTACATGGCGATATATTGTAAAGTGTACATGATGTGTAAAGACACATTATAGGCCTGTCGTCTGATCCAAACAGAATTTTCACGATTACTGCGTAAAAGCTAACATTTATATTTTGCTAGCAAAAAAAAAAAAAAAGAGTAAGCAAGCCCATGTTGTGCTTTATCTGCCCTTCCAAGTTAATTAAATGTAAGAAGTACATGACTTCATCTCATGGACGGCCTAGAACACACTTCCCTGTTTAGCTATAGCAGATCAGCAAGATACATTAGTAATCCGTTAGATTTACAGACAGGGCGGGGGTCTTTTCGCAGGTAGGGAGTTCAGGGTTTGCATTGCATATTTAGTCCATACTTTTACAACCCCAAGTTTCAACCAATTCTTGCAAAATATCTAATTAGGGCTGCTTCCGCTCGCTGGTTATTGAAGAAACGTCTAGTTCAAGCGCGATGCAGATCTCCCGTAGGATCCCAACTGAAAACGTTGACAACTTGGACTGGCACGCGATTTCACAAATGTTATATTTGTCATATCATGATAAATTACCATGATAAAATACCATTATACATTTAATTGTGATACATTTAATCACGAAATGTTTCGTATATTTAAAACAAGACCTAATTAAGTTCCTGAAGCCACGTGTTTCAGAGTACAATGTTCTATTTTTGCGACGTTGTCAATTTCAGTGGGTCTTATTTTGAATTAATTAGCGTTGTTCCGCCCACGAGAGACACGTTTCTGAACGAGCAAAATTCCGCTTACATTTGGTTCGTGGTTCGGTTAAAGACTAACATTTAAGCAAAGATCTCTTACGTGAAGTAATTACAGCCCCTTTTACAACAAAATGGGGATAGAGAAACCTCAAATAAAAAACCCTGAGATACGCTTTGTGAACATTGGTAGGAGGCGTTGACCATCCTTCTAAGTATTATCGATATTGTGAGGACGATGCATCAATTTCAGGACTGAAATCCTCAGAAACATGGAAGGTAATAGTATATTATATTCAATAGGCAGTATATTGGACGTAAAATGCGAAAAAATTGAGTTTGCGTGAGTATGTGTACATTTTCGACTAATATACGACACGGTCGAATCGGTGCATTTTATCCAACTTGAAAATTTGATTAAATCACCCTGAATCATTTCCCAAATAAATCCTTTGGAGATCCAAAAGAACTTCCTTCCACCTTCCGAAACCCAGATTTCCGGTTAATTATTTTGTATAGTACATAGTTAAATCACAGGCTACTTTTGAGCTATTTTTGATCTAGTTGGAAGTAGGTCGGATAAATTCAATTAGATTGTGTAAATAAATGGTCAAGAATTGCAATCAACATATTTTTTGATGTTGTTTTTCAAGATTTGGTACTTTTTAAAATTCATGTTTTTCCATTTTATGACTCGAAGCTCCGAGATGCTTCTGAAATTTTGAGCCTCAAACTGCCACATTTTGGCGGAACTCAGTTCTTATCGAATTTTCTCGAAAATAATTCGATATTCAGCCAAACGAAGTATGAAGTGGTTTGTTTCACTCTTGGGCCAACCTAACCTGAGAATATGAGCCGAATCGATTTTTTGGCTGTTGCCAACACATTTTGCAAATGTTCGATTTTTGGGCACATTTGCTGTTAAGTACCAGGGGCAATTAATCAATCTGGCTGTCAAGCAATTGGTAGATTCCAAGGTAGCAGACCAGCAGCACATTACATCAACCGACACGACTACACCACCCATCCGAGTTATCATACCATTTAAAGATCAGATCTCTGCTAGCATAGGGAAAAAAAAACGTCTCACAGACCTCAGCGCAAAAATCAAGACCACGATTCAACCCGTGTTCATCAGCAGAAAACTCAACGAAGACCTTAAAGCTCGAGAGATCAAGCCAGCCACTGTTAATCAACAATGTCTTGTTATAAATTTCAATGTAACCTGTGCGACGCAGGATATGTTGATTACACTCGCAGCCACCTCCACGAAAGCGTCGGTAGCCACAAACAAAAATCGTCGGTAATTTGTAAACAATATTTTAGCGAACATAACTCGAAAGTACCACCTTGTCTTTCAGAAAAATTTCACCTCCTGACTAAAATGTTCTGACAAATTTAATTGCCTAATTAAAGGGATGCTTTTTATAGGAAAACTTAAACCATCCCTAAAAAAATCTAAAATTCGATTAGATAGCAGAAAAGAAAACTCACCTACTCATTTTACCATTAATTGGTTTATACCTCTTTGAATAGAGTCTTTATCATTCTCATTTCAACTTCCCACACTCGGGGAAACAAAAATTCTGGTATTGTATTTTTTTTTCCTTGATTACTGTCCATTATAAACGATGGTCAAGGTTTCACTGTTCTCGAATGGCGCTCATTGTACCCGTAAAAAATAAGTCGTCTTGGGTCTATAAATATATCGCCTCTCTGATTGCAGTCACACGCTTACAAAATTTCACTAAACCTTTTATTGCAATTTACCTTTCAATCAAATTCATCAGTACATATCTTAACACGAAACAATCTCGCGCGCAAAAACAGAATTCGTTTACCTGACACTGAATTTTCAAATAATGATGTTCGTTACAAAATGTATTCCATGTTATCTTCTAAAGCTGGCCCCAGTCAGTACAACTCAACCTGACATCTGTACTCCGAGTTCGAATCTCTTGTTGTCTATTGCGATAAATAATATAGTGCTTCAGTGACGTCGACTAATAATACAACAGTTCGGTCGCTTCATACCAAACTAGAAGATTAATATTGTTAGTACAGAGTCTAACAAATATGTGGCGAGAACAAAGAAATAAAACAACACTAAAAACAAGTGATTTCTGCGTCATTCTTCCTCTCGCACGGTTTGATAACTTTTCCGAAACAATAAACGTTCCCAAGAACAGTACGTTTTTAGCCTTGTTCATGACAACCACATCTTGACTGTAAGTTTAAACTAACCATTCAGTACAGAGTAAAACATGTTTATTATGCATTTTGATAAAGCATATCTTTAAAATTTGGGCGGCTTATCCAGTAGATATAAGCCAATGAGGTAATATTTCATGATTACCGTCACGAATATATAACAAGGTTCTACGCTATCTGGGCGAAAAAACAACGCTTGTTCTATAATACAATCGACGAGAAAGTGCTGTAGGTGTAGCATGTGTAGTTTGGTATTATGCGGTGTAGTAGGTGTCGTTTAGTGTAGCAGGTGTCGTTTAGTGTAGCAGGTGTCGTTTAGTGTAGCAGGTGTAGTAGTTGTAGTATATGTAGTAAATGCAGTACGTGTAGTAGGTGTAGTGTTGTGTAGTTCCGTTTTAGGAGGTGTGGTAGGTGTAGTTTGGTGTAGAAGGTATACTTTAGTGTAGTAGGTGTAGTTTGGTGTAGTTTGATGTAGTGAATGTAGTAGATCGACAAGAGATCGACAAGTTACTAGTCGATTGTAAAGAGCTAATCGACAAACATGACATCGCTAATTCACTAAACGAGTATTTTACAACGATTGCTTCCTCACTGTTAGCCAGTCAGCAATCCCTCGGTTACCCTGCCAAGCTAAAACAGACAGGCCCTTTAGCGTTTCCCAGTCACAGCTTCAATTTTCGCGCCGTGAGTGAAAACGACGTTTTCAAGGCTCTACGAACCATGGACATATCAAAGGCCACAGGTGCAGACACCATTCCAGCTAAAGTCATCAGGACTGCTGCACCATACATCAGCAATGTTGTAGCTAAGTTATTCAACACATCTTTCAGAAGCGGCCGCTTTCCGACCATTTGGAAAACGGCAAGAGTAACTCCCTTGTTTAAAGGAGGGCTCCAGACCGAACGTGATAATTATAGACCAATTTCCATTCTTCCCTGTATCTCGAAAGTGCTTGAATCGTTTGCCAACACTGATCTTCAAGGTTTTACAGTAGACACCGGCCTCATCACTGACCATCAATTTGCATATGCCAGGTACTCGTCTACCACAGTTGCGCTCATCGTAGCCGTTGATTCATGGAAATTCGCCATTGACAGGGGTGAAAAAGTTGTCTGTACTTTCTTAGACCTAAGAAAAGCCTTCGACGTAATTGAACACAACATCTTGATCAGTAAACTGTCAAAACACGGTGTCACTGGAAACGAACTTGAATGGTTCAAAAGTTACCTACAGGGAAGAAACCAATTCGTGTCATACGGAAGTGTCGAGTCCGAACATCGTTTAATCACGCACGGGGTTCTGCAAGGTTCGGTTCTAGGACCTACATTATTCAACATCCATATCAATGGTTTCACCGACACTTGCACAGATAGCGAAGTAGTACTATACGCCGACGACACAGAAATCCACGCCAGCGCAAAAGATGTAAGTGCTGCAGAAAAACGTGTCAACAAAGATCTAGAAAGTACTGCAACATGGTGGAATCAGTACGGTTTAATCAGTAATCACAAGAAATGCAAGGCTCTGTTGATTGGATCAAAGCACGCTGTTAAAAACACCCGAGCGTTACAGATTATCCTCAATGGAAAACCAGTGGAACAGTCAGATTACTTTAAGTACTTAGGAATTTACCTCGATCATTTTCTGACATGCAGCAAACATGTAGCCTATATACAATCTAGGGTTTACCCTAAACTAAAACTGCTTAACAGAATTTCATCCTTTCTTAGTCGCGATATTTTCCTCAGAATCTACAAGTAGACTGTATTACCTTTGTTAGACTATGGTTGTGTTGTATGGGGCGAATGTAGCAAAGAGAATGCCCAACGTTTAGAGCGCCTGCAAAACCAAGCAATGCGAATAATATTGCATGCTGACCGTAAAACATGTACTCAGGAGATGCGGGCCAAATTACAACTATTATCACTTCACAGTAGACGCCTTTTCATCAAGCTACAGTATACTTACAAGATAATTAACAACATCAACTGCCCTAAACAGTTGACAGGGTACTTAGTGAAACGATCACAGAGACACTGTCGAGCCTTTAGAGATCCAACATTATTAGATCTACCACAAGTTAAGACCAAATGTGGACAGACCTCGTTTAAGTTTTCGGCTGCGAGTGCCTGGAACAAACTACCAAGAGATATTCGCGAGCTCACAACACTCGCACAATTTAAAGGCAGAACTTTCACTTACCTCGTAAACACGGACAGCGTAAATTATATTTGTACAAGTTAAATGTCATGTAATATATATATATATATATATATATATATATATATGTATATATATATATATATGTATATATATATATATATATATATATATATATTGTGGGAGGAAAAAGATAAGTAAACTACAAGTTCATCCCTACAAGCCTGTTTCGTGGTCGCCCACTCATCAGGGGATTTAATGAGTGGGCGACCACGAAACAGGCTTGTAGGGATGAACTTGTAGTTTACTTGTCTTTTTCCTCCCACAATATATACTTCGCTCTACTTCTATGTATTGAGCACTGTTCTACGAAAATCAAGTCACACTTTATATATATATATATATATATATATATATACGCTAGTGTACTCTAGTTTGAGCACTCTGGCATGGCTTAGACGATACCACAAAGGTTGGATCGTTTGGGGTGACCATATTGGTTCTCCTCCATCCTAGCATTAGCACTGCACTGATGAGGCCCAGAAGGCCGAAACAGTACTGTCTGCAGTTAGTTATATATATATATATATATATATATATATATATATATATATATATATATATATATAGCTCTTTGGCATACAAAGCTTTGCTTTCATGTCCAAATTGAGCACTCTAACTAGGATGAGTCATTGCTCTGCAATTGCGCATGCTCGCTAGTGTACTCTAGTTTGAGCACTCTGGCATGGCTTAGACGATACCACAAAGGTTGGATCGTTTGGGGTGACCATATTGGTTCTCCTCCATCCTAGCATTAGCACTGCACTGATGAGGCCCAGGTCTCGCATGGTAAGTGTTGCTTCATACTCTTGTAGTTTGAAGTTGGTTCTGGTGTTTTTCGAGGTCTGAGTTGGATAAGTGAGTACCTGCCGGGAGGGAAAACTTGCGACTTTTTCCTCCCTGGCAGTGGTTGTTTTCTTTGGTTCCGTTTTGGTCGCCCATCCCTTTTTTTGGATTTCTCGGTCGATCTGAACTTGCTTTCCTTTTTGCTTTTTCTCTGTTTCGGTCACCCATCCCTCTGACTTGTCTTTGGGTTGGGTCCGAGTTTCAGCATGGTCGTGTCCTTTAATAGGACCATCGACGTTGACTGTCAGGGGCTCCCTGAGGAGGTACTTTTCTCGGAAGCGGTTGGTTTGTTGCTGGGTTTTTTTGACCGTGAGTCTGACCATCGGGTGGCTGCGGTGCAGGCATGTCCTGGCCGTGTTGCGAGAGTCACTTTTGCTGAGAACGGCGATGCTGCTAAGTTATTTTTTGAGGAGCTAGGTGTCATCAAGTTGGGGGATGTAGAGTGTAGGGTGGTTAAACCCCCTCCTCCTCCTCCCCAGCTTACTACTGTTGTAGTCTCTTGGTTTCCCTTTGAGGGATCAAACGACGCCATCAGCACAGCTTTGTCTGCATATGGTACGGTCAAATCTGTTCGCAATCAGGTTTGGCCCGGAAGGCCTTCAGTGTCCACCGGGTCACGCATTGTCCAAATGGTTATTAGGAATGTCATTTCACCGTTTATTTCTATCCGTGGCGTCCGCTGTAAAATTTGGTATAGGGGGCAACCCCTCCAGTGTACTACTTGTCATAAAGTTGGTCATAAGTCGGCAGAGTGTCCCCTTAGGGGCAAATGCTTCCGATGCCGTCAAGGTGGACATCTAGCTAGGAACTGTCAGACGACCGTGGGTGCTCAACCTGCTGTAGACACATCAGTAGAGATGGACATACCCTCGTCTGTAGCTCAAGAAAATGATGTGACAGCTGAGACAATTGCTCCCGTCCCTAATGACGTTGTTGCTGAGTCTGAAGAGTGCGATTATAACCTTGAGGCCAGCGAGGACCGTTTTCCAACCTGCACATCGGTTGACCAAGTACCATCAGTCAATGTCTCCCGTAAACGCGCTGCTCCCCAGACTTCTCCGGTTTCAAAAGGAACTGTAAAGAAGCCTGCTACAACGGATACAACCCAGTCGATTTCCGTACCAGTCGCTAATAAGATAACCGTGCCGCCCTCCGTTACGTCGGTCATTTCTTCCAAGTCCAGAAGTGAAATTCTCGAATTGCTATCCACACCTCCTGGCCTTTCAGGTGATAGAGTAGACCTCCTACGGTTAACATCACACCTTCAAGTTCCTCCTGGTTCAATTGCCTTTGTTCTCAACCCGCAAAATGGTCCTCCTAGACATGTGCTAAAGTACACTCCGAAGAAATAGTTTAATATTAGTTTAAAAATTTAAAACCTAAAAGTGAAAACTAAAAAGTAGTTTAAGTTATTTAAGTTATCGAGTGTGTGTGTTCAATTTTTGGTGTGAGTGTGTTAATTTTTGTTGAGGTGGGGTTCGATTCCCCAGCGAGTTTGGTGTCTGGTGACCCTCGTTTCTGGTGGACCCCAACCCTAAGGCATTGCACGCAAGCCATGGGTGGGATTAGTCCTGTTGGTCGGCGGGCATTGCACACGCCCTTCATCGGGGGCCCGGCCGTCCACCTTAAACATAAAAAAAAAAAAAACTGCACTGATGAGGCCCAGAAGGCCGAAACAGTACTGTCTGCAGTTATATATATATATATATATTTTTTTTTTCCTTACCACAATATTTACTTCGCTCTACTTCTATGTATTGAGCACTGTTCTACGAAAATCAAGTCACACTTTATATATATACATATATATATATATAATTTATACATTTTAGATTTGTAATTTGTAATTGTAATTCCTATTGCTTGTAATTCTTTTTAACTGGTCATCGATTAATGCCAGTCGATCTATATCTTGACCGACTGACCGGTTTCTTAACAGGATAAATAAAGTTATTATTATTAGATGTAGCAGACGTAGTAGGTGTAGTAGGTTAGTAGGTGTAGTTCCGTGTAGTTCCGTGTAGTAGGTGCAGTTTGGCATAGTTCCGTGACACTTGACTCTGATGATGACTTCCGCACAGGTTGTCGAAACGTCAGTCACTGCCACCGACAACAGTCCTTCTCAGGACTACACTCACCCGGACGATCAGACTACACCTTCACATAGTTCCGTGTAGTAAGTGTAGTTTGGTATAGTAGATGTAGTTTAGTGTAGTTTGGTAAATGTCGGTGTAGTTTGGCGTTAATAGTCTAGTTTGGTTTGGTAGGTGCAGTAAATGTAGTAGATGTAGTAGGTGTAGGTTGGTGTAGTTTGGTGTTGTTTAGTGTAGTAGGTATAGTTAGGTGTAGTGGATGTAGTTTGGTGTAGTAGGTTTGGTCTGGTGTAGTTTTTAGAGTTTGGAGTAGTAGGTGTAATTTGGTGTAGCTACACGGAACTACACCAAACTGCACCTACTACACTAAACTACACCAAACTACACCTACTACGCTATACTTAACCAAGCTACACGGAACTACAACTAATACACCACACCGTGCTCCCACAGTACACTTACTACATCTACTACGTATACACCAAACTACACCAAACTACATTTACCACAAATTAATAAAGGCTGATAGTTTCTAAAGAAACTGTTTGGGGCTGCGTCGGTGGGGGTAACAAAATATTTTGGATATATCAACAAAGTTGAAATGTTAAATTGGCCACCGTAACGAATACAAAAGCTGACGTTTTGAGCGTTAGCCCTTCGTCGGAGCGAATAGAGGAATTGTGGGTTGTGTGTGCTTTTAAAGGCAGAAAATGGAGCTACGTTATTGGTGGGAACATGGCAACGGGAAAAACAAGAATGAATTAGTGGAATGAAAAGCGTTCGTTGATCCCTGGGGGATTTAGACTGCCGGTTTGAAAGATGAGCTTTTGTTCAAGAGTTTTACGGCTTTCCGTGCTACCTAAGTGTAAGGAAAGACCGCAGATTGCCATATGTTGCGTATAATGATTAGGTAAATTAAAAAGTCTAGCGACTGGTTTCGATGTGTCCTTGCCATTCCTTTCCAAGTCTCGAAGGTGTTCTCGGAATCGGTCACCTAGTCTTCTACCTGTTTCGCCGATGTATATCTTTTTGCAATAAGTGCAAGTTATGCAATAGATTGCATTGGCGGAGGTGCACGTGAAGTGATCGGTGATCTTAATGGATCGTTTAGGTCCCGATATTTTATCAGTGTTGTGAATGAAAGGACACGTTTTGCACCGTGCACAGGTCGTGTCCCACAGGGATCAACGAACGCTTTTCATTCCACTAATTTAATGCTTTTGTAATCGTTACAGTGGCCAATTTACCATTTCAACGTTGTTGATATATCCAAATTACATCTACTACACTAAACTATACCAAACTACATCTACTACACTTAACTACGCTACTATACCATACTTAACCAAACTACAACTACAACACGGAAATACAATTGTAAGTTACAAAACGTTTCCCGTGTTCAGTCCGCGCGGGACTGGTAATCTACGTCATGTATTGTTAATATTATGGTATGAACCATGTGCTTGGACCTCCAGAAGTCAAAGTTCGGTTCTAAATGTTTCTTTCTTCTTCCTCACGAATGTTTTCTTTACGTTTCCTGCTAGTCCACAAATCTTGTAAGTATGTTTTCACTGTAGTATTTTCGTTTCGCTTCGTTTTGTTTATGTTTGTTTCCTTTTTTGTACAGTCAAACCGGATCTTCGTAGTTAAAACCTTATTCAACTATTCAAGTCTACAACAACTACTACACCAAACTACACCCACTACACCTACTACATCTACTACATTTATAAAACCTATTAGACCAAACTACACGTACTACAACCACTACGCCAAACTACACCTACTATACTTTCTTCTCGATTGTATTATGGAATAAACGTTGTTGTTGTTGTTTGTTTTTACTTAGATAGTGTAGAACGTTCTTCTTTATTCGTGACGATAATCATGGAAGTATTACCTCCAATGACTTACAATTCATGAAATGATTATATGTCATGTTATATCTAGCACGATCTAATTAAAATATATCTAGATTCAATGATAATTGCTATTTTGAATTTATCACCATGAACAAACCCAATTATGCAAATTCCAATTTCCCTGAAAAATATGTCACTTTACTAACGATGCCTTCGTCGTTGAGTTAATTCAGGACCCAAACATGAATCACAACTCATTGCTAAGAAATAGCCGAACAAAATTTATGTAGAACTGTTCTTCTGTTTGTCTGGTGCAATACGTAAGAGTTGTAGCTTTCAAGTCCTGCAATTTAACTCAAGAAGCTACTGTCGCACTCAGCTAACGCCTCGTACGACTCTTACGCTTCTTTCGTGCTTAGCAACCTCCTAAGTGCATCCATAACTGAATAGTGCACGCTATGGCGTTCACCATTTGTTTTATAACATAACATTGAGACATTGGAAGAACAAAAGTCCTTTTATTGAGCTACATCACAAAAAACAAATGTTCGTGTAGTCTTGCAAGACAAGAGAAAACAAGCGCGCGAAAACTCATTCATGACAACCGAATGCACACCAGAAACTCGATAAAGTTTAATCACGTTTCCTGAAATATCGATCAAAATTCTCTTGATAAGGTCTGTATTCAACAACCGGTGAAAGAGTTCAGCAGAATTATGAACAGACTGGAGAAATTTGACAACCGTCCAAAATCATTTAAAAAATGGACTGAATTTCAGAGGATGAACCGTTAATAACAATTTGCATGTTTTGAATAGTGCATTCGCATAAAATCTGCGTAGGTTTCGATCAAGCTGACCTATTTTCTTCTCTTCAAGCGGAGTTTGAATTTTTTTTTTTTTCTGCACACCAAGCTGAAAATAACAAAAATAAATGGAATATAAATATTTGGTTTGAAATGGAACTTAACTTTTTAATTTATTTTCATCTGTTATCAGAGTGAACGCTTTTAAAATCGCGAAAACAGCAAACTAAATTGAAAATGTAATTTCGTCCACATTGTCTACGCGTTAGCATTTAATTGAGTTTACACAGGAACAATTTCTAAATATTTAATAAGTCCTCAGATATTTATTTTGTTTTCTCTTTTTCGTAAAGCCTATTAATACATTTCAACTAAGCTTAATAACTGTGACTTCTTTCGTCTTTTTTGAGTGTCGCTTACTTACAACCTCTTCAAGTGCGCTTTCGCTTAAACTTGCGAATCTCTTTGCAGGTGGCTCGGGAAAAATGCTCCCAAATAGGTCAAAGAATGGACTGTCTGTTTCATCTTCAGACAACTGTGAAGACAGTGTCGCATTTCTGGTAAAAGGGACGCCGGCCATTACTTTAGAAACAATGTCTGTCAAAATATTTGCTTTGGAAACATTACCACACACTTCAGCGGCATACACCCATGGGCAAATAGTAGATGCTAAATTAACCAATCAGAGCGCGTGCTTTGCTTTAGTTATGTTATAACATGTATTGATCCCCCAATAAAGCACTTGTTCAATCTTTAAAGTAGGGAGTTTGCACTTTGTTAAAGGGGGATCAAGTCCCAGGCTATGCTCTGTAACAGAATTGCTTTCATTCAACACGTGGAAGTGAGTTGACTTTGTAAGTCTCACGGGTGAACCACTGACAAGACTGCTAAGAGACATAAGGGAAATTACCAGGAGCTCAAACTTAGTTCTAATAAGGTAACTATCTTTAGCTGTGCAAAAGAGCTTGGAAAATTATCTCTTGAATTTGTAAAAGTAGGTTCGCACTTAGCACGGGGTTCTTACGCAGTGTTTATTCAGATTCAAATAATACGTCTCTTTATTCGGCGCTAAACTCTTCAATAAATAATAAATAGTTTAGATGAATTAGATTAATGAAGGTAAGATATTGCAAGTATGTTAAACCGTTAAACCTAGAGGAGCCATTGAGTATCTCATTTGTCACCTCAGAGAACGTAATGGATTTCCGTGCGTTTTATATCAAAAGGATTACTGATTGATGTTTACCTTCTCAAACGATATTGCTACAACCGTTTGAGATGTAACTTTTTTTATATTACTGTTGAGCAAGGAAATATTAGATTTTCCATCCAAATTCAATATCATTTTTGAGACCTTAGTGAGCGTGCCGGATTTCCGTGCGTATTATCGTGAATATGATGATTGCCGCGACATTGATATTGCTAGAAGCAACTAAAGTATACCTGTCTTATACAGCATTGCTGACCCAAGAAATATGCCTCAACTATCATGCTACACATGTATGTAGCATATACGATTATTTGATTATTTAACAGGAAGAATTAGAAGAATCTTTTTCACAACCTATTCACTTGAGATAAAGTTTTGAGCTGCTACCCTAGTAATATTTTGTTAAAACAACTTGGCTCCCCTCTCAGGTAAGGTAGAGCTCTATCCTCCCCTTAAAGCTCAGTGGACCTTTTTTAAGGGCAGTCCAATTTTCTCAGTTTCAAACTCGAAAAGGGGAATGGGGAAATGTTTCAACGACTTTGAAGTGGAATTTGGCGTTTTTAGACCATAGCTATAAAATATACTCAGTGATACCACTATTAAATTTGGCCATAGACGATAGTGACGAGAAGAGGCAATTTTGGAATAAATAAAAATCCTCTCATGGTTGAGGGTACAATGAACACACAACGAAGCCTATATTAGCAGTCATCCTGTATTAAGCGGTCAAGGTCGTCATTTTATTGCCTTCCCCTTTGCATCAAACGATCACACAAAGCGGAACTACTCAATCAATTGATATGTTAAATCTTTCAAGTGAACTTTAATCTATTCTTATATTTCGAAACAATGTTAGTTCTATTTTTGAGATCGTTTTTGTACATCAAGTGGTCAGTTATGGCAGAATTTGGCAAACCTACATTTTTGTAAAAAAAAACTTGGAAATTCTGAGCTATGAATATTTCAAATATGAGTTATAAATAAATATCAGTAAAAATAGTTAAATATGAGCTATAAATAATGTAATAACTATACATAGACATACATAGCACAAAAACAATTCTCTTTTTTTTAAGGTGTTCCACATGTTCTTGTTACCAACATCATAGAAAGGGCAAAGAAAAACGTCCAAAAGAAATTGAAAAAGTTTGATGGATTAATTGACTGGCAGTAAAAATATATGCGTGCTGAGATTTCTGAGATTTGAACGTGCTTCACCAAGGATTCCTTGTGTTAATCTCCGTAACTGAGACTAAGCTTCTAATTTAGTTGAAGTATCTGTACGTGTGGTCTGGACTCCGGAGTGCCTGATAACAGAACATAATTAGGATGATGAATATGACATCAAGCTATTTTTAAGTGTAAGGTTCTAACGAATAAAACAGCTATATGGCTCCTGTTTATCAGGGGGAATTTCTCGATGCAAATTGATTTTATTTGCACTTTTCATCCATATTAGTTCACCTGATGAAGGAAAAACTCTCACTAAGGGGCCCAGGATGAATTATGTTATCGCGAAGCTCAACATTCTAAACCGAACAGGAAAATTCATAATTTTACTTTGCTTAATAACTCTGAGGATTAACTGACACTCTCACCATCTAATCTTGGGTCCAATTCTTGACATCGATAACCCATCCCAAATTCTGGCTCCTTACTATATGCTGTCCTCACGAATTTGCCCTTGGAGGGCCAATGATGCAGTATGGAATTACAATGCTATTCAACAACCGGAAAACTCCTCAATTTTTTTTTTTTTTTTTTCGTAGCTCTGTTATCATCTTAAGTGTGTTCTTAGCGATCTATCTTTAATGTAGATTACATCACTATTAAGAATGAGTCTTCTTCCAAAGCTATCAAGTGAAAGATAATTCAGAAGGAAGTAAGCTCATCGAAAACTTTCATATTAAATAACTTTTCTATCGGTACCTAGTATATATGGATTGATCGATTTATGTTTTTATTGCTTGGCCCTCGATTGTGATTCCATTATAATGCGTTTTATACTCCACTTCACCACAATAAGACAACGCTATTACTGATATAACCACGAGATATGTGCTCTCTCTTTAGCAAAGCCAATAATCTAATGAAGAGGATTAAGCTTTCTTTTGAAACTACTCAGAGGGCCATAATATTCTAGAATCAAACTACAAGATCCTCAGATAGCTTACAGTATCTGCTCGATGGGAAATAGATGAAGAAATACTGTTTAACTATAAGTAAAGTGGCATTTGATAATTGGGTGAATTAAATGAATTAGTTAAACAATGGGTGGCCTTGCCCGTACGACGAAAAAAAATTGCTTAACATCTTTGAGTGCATCTTTACGGACTTTTTCAAGCGCGTTAAAAATTATGGTTCTTTATTCAGAAGTAAAATCATAATTTATTTGTTGTAGGAATTTAAAAAGGGTGTACAAGAAAATTATTTATTCCGTTGTTATGGCGGGATATATACATGGTGTTAGTAAGTAACAGAATACGCTGCAATTTTTAAAGTTCAGGGGAAGGAAATGTCACGCTGGTGGAAAATTTTAAAAATAAAAGCTTTGAGATTATTTGAGATCATGAAACGCTTTTAACCAATTTATATTTGTTTATTTTAATTTTTTTTTTTTTCGTGTGGTGTGTTGTTTCATGTTCGTTTTCTTTCTCTTATCATTTCTTTCGCTCTGTTTCAATTTTTTTTTTTTTTTTTTTTTTTTTTTTTTTTTGCGGTTGCGATTAAATCAGACCATCCGTTTCGTTTCCGATTGCCGACCTAATCATATTACTGGCCGAAAATTCCCTCTCATTAGCGGAAAAAAAATTGTAGACTAGTTCAATTTGTGGCTTCACCCTAATAAAAATTGCATTGAACTTTGCCAACTCACTTTTAAGTGGATTAAAATTCAGGCGAGATTGGAAAGCGGGCGCTCTCATTTTGCATTGGAGTGTCATAGTTATTCACACAACTGAGGAAAGGAAAGCAATCGTTTTTAGGCCAGTTACGCATTTGGAATGAAAACACTAAGATATTAAACAGTTGTAAATATTTAACAATAAAAATTACCTTCATTCAATCTTTTTCCTCGGCCTAGTTAAGTGCACTTATCGCAATATCATCCGCCTTCTTGGGTTCATCTTAAACTGACAAGACTGTTATATCACTCCTGCCGATTGTAATAACTTACTGAAACAGAAGGGATATATTTCGACGACAATATCCCTAGATATTTATGCAACAGACGAAAGGAATTCAATAATCTGTACACCGTAGATGCGATACGCAATGACTGCCCTAAAATACCTATAAATAGGAATTAAGCCCGACTACATGGAATCAAGTCTAATTATTCACTAATTATTCAGATTCCGGTGAATGGAAGATTAAAAAATTTTTCACCATAAATCACAAATCCCATGTTTGAGGTCGCAGCCAATAACAAATTCAGCCTCGAGGCTATATCTACGCAGTTCTCACGAACTTGAACGTTCTCGAACGAAGGTTGCCTGACCCTAAAATTTGTTGTTATCCAGTTAAGTATATCGTCTTTCATTGCTGCGGAAGTGAAATGTCTGCTCCAACAAAACATTAGTTTCCCTTTCCAACGTTTAAGAATGGAGAGTAAACCCTCAAATGTATCTCGTGCAACTTTAACCGCGTTTAGAGCATTCCTGAATGTAAGTTACCAAAGGATAGCTAAAACAGTAACCAATATAGTCGGTGGCTCGTCACGATAAAATTAATACGATTAGTATTATATTGTCTCTGGCAAGAACGGAAGTACTTGACTCTGAACATAGCACAGAACATATGTCTTCGCAGCTCTGTCGGGTATAGAAAGCTCTGGGTAGGGTTAAGTTCAATCAGTTTAGACAAAACCTTGCAACCACACATTTTTTGTAGAGTTGCTCAATTTTCGTTTCAGTCGTGATCAAAAATTTTATTTTTTGGCAGTGTCTCTCAGTAACACTGCATACAACACCAAACGAATTACAATGAGAGGCATTCGACAAGAAATAGGTATGTGGAATCTGGCTGTTTGGTTTATAGTTCGCATCTTAAAGAAACTCTCTTCAAAAACTGACGCAATGCTTACATTTGACATTTTCTTATTCAAATATAAGACTTACTGCTCATTCGCGTCATTTAAAGCTCACTAAAGCGCATGAATTTGAAGATGCTGAGAGTTGTTCCAACTCCTAATCCATGAATTTTGTATGCGACTCTTAATCTTGAAAACAGCAAGAACTTTCCAAAGGCCCACTCTGCATTATGAATCGCAAGGAACAGAGGTCGAATTCTAGAAGTTTTGGAATATCTCTCGATGACGGCTTTCAACATAGCAGTCAGGTTGTCTGACGCAGTCGAATTTTTTATGCTCTTAGGGGCCTGTGATGCCCTATAACTGTTTTTTCTTTTCTTTTTTTCGAGCTCGGCACTAATCGATTTTTCTATGATCGTCTTAGAGTCAGCAAATTTGCGGTTTTAAATTCGCTTCCCTAACAAGTATACAACATTTGCATGATTCAACGTCCTTTTGGCCGAATTTCGGCTGATCTAAGGTTACTTGCGTCCATGTTGCTTCTAAGTACGAGTTGATGGCTTCAGCCTTGAAATCGCTACTTTTTTTTTGTAACAGAAACGACGGACCGTGATGTTTGTTTGATGTAGTTGATTTGAGGATTCTCTTCTTTCTTCTTCTTCTTCGTTCTTCTTCTTCGTTCTTCTTCTTCTTCTTCTTCTTCTTCTTCTTCTTCTTCTTCTTCTTCTTCTTCTTCTTCTTCTTCTTCTTCTCAATTCCTCTATGGTTTCTTCTCTCATCTCTCCAAAAGGAGTATTTTACATATCATGTTTCTCAAGCTAATTTGGCTCCAAGTTTTTTCTCGACAAACTTGAATGTTTAGCGAAAGGTAAAACTGCCCCGTTTTTTGTATGTGAATTGTATAAAAAATAAGTTTACTGCGCGCGGTGGAGAAATCATGATTTCCATACAGGAGAAATTCCGATATATCATCAAAATCTATATAATAGCGTAATTTCAATATCCTGCGTGTGTAAAGATCAGTCTTCGAATGTGATGCAGTGTTCGTATAACCGAGGTGCAATTTCGATTTAAAGTAAAAGTCTACTTTGGACATTGAGTAACAACTTTCCTGATTATATTGTGGAGCATTATAGGCAAGTGAAAGTGAGTCCTGTCACCTTTCTTTTGCTTCGACCAAAGTTCAGTTGCTGCAGATCGCCAGTATAAGGAAATGGGTGACAGATTTCTGCCTGTCTTTTAGGCCAAACAAGTGGTCTGAATAATCAAAGTTTCCCCACATTGTTGGCTCAGTAAAGTAGATTCCAATTAATCACCCAACGGAGTAAAGAGTCACTTTCCCGACCGACAACTTATCGCCAAACTAATGTAAGAGGAGAAATTTATCGTCATCGGGTCCTTACTTAGAAGATTGTCAGTTTTACAAGCTCGTTTTAACTTTATTAGTAGCGGTACTTCGTAGCATGCACGGTGGAAAAGTGACGCTGAATTAAAATCGTTCTAATTGCAATCAGTTGGCAGTTTCATTCAGAAGTTATCCTAAAGAAACGTTATGCAAAGACCACTGATCTCTTTCACATCCCATGAAAGTTGTTACGGTTTTGAAGAAAGATGTGATGACCTGAGTGCCACAGCTCTCATGTTTAGTAGCATCATACAGGTAAGTGAAAGGCATGTCACCTACCTTAAGGTTTTATTTCCTCCAAAAAGAATGGCCTTAACAGAAAAAAGAATTGCCACTTACCCTCAACATTTTGGGATGAAAATTTTATTCGCTCTCCCTGGATTTTAGTTACCAAAGCTCATTTATGAAATCCGTTCTAGCAACCATAAGATTGGTTTCTTTCTCTCGCTACCATGCAGCAAAACTATTGGTAATGAGCTGAACGCCTCTCAATTATTTTAAACGTTTAAAACGTCGAAGAAAACATTTTTTTTCATTAAGTTTGTTACTCGTAATTCGCACACTTGAGGCATGAACTTAAGTTCAGGACTTTTTAAACGGGGGTTGTCTTAAGTCACTTCCTTCGCTCAGTTTCACAAAATATACAACGTTTTCATTTCTCGATGACCTGAAACTCGAACGCAGTTTACCGTTTCTTTCGGAAGTATTTTTCTTACAGCATTTAACGTACTTTGGTTTCGAAACCAATTTAGTCAAAATGTAATCAGAAATAAAATTTAGACGAAGATTCCAGAGCATAATTTGCCTGCAAATTTCAAAGTCGTTGACTTTGAAATCTTTCAAAGGCGTTGCGTGTTAACTGAAAAAAAAAAAACAAAAAAAAACAACCAAAAAGCAAGGTACAAATGACGAAGAGATATTTCAAGACAAAATGCTACATTAAAAAAGTACTAAGTATGCTTTTTGGAAGCAAAAAATTCGATTCACCGTTCTTCATCGACGTCTACTAGATTGCTTTGCGTTGTCTTGAAAATTGGGAAAATTGTAAGTTTAAATCAAAGTATTCTGTTGCGCAATACCTAAAAGACAAATCAACGCTTAAAACTTTTATTTTCCAAGCCAAAGAATGGTCTGCAATCGCTATGCCCCACTCAAGTCAGCAAACTGATTCATCTTTCAATTTTAAGCCATTGGTATCGCGTTTGGAAATTTTTGTATTGATCGATCGAGAGCTCTTTTCGTCATTTTTCATTGCTTTCTAAATCGAATGTCTTTCAATAACTTTGTTTTTCATTTAGAGCTCCTGAGTTAAAGATCTTTCTTTTCTCGCAAAATTCGTGACTTCGTTGGACAGGAAATTTGCAATTAATCGCGGAGGAAAGTGTCAGTCTTGAACCCTTTGTTCGCTGACGCCGTAAGCGTACAAGTAAGCTAAGGATCATTATAATTCCTGTTTGCGCGATCGAATTTAATTATTCGAATTACTAGCTCTGTAGTAATGTTTGTTGTCATGAGTACTTGTTATCTTTATTTCGGAAATTGAAGTGGAGATCGATATGTCGATCAATCAATCAGATTAAAAATACAAATTTTGCAAAAATGATCTTTTGCTTTTATACTTGAGTTTTTTTGAGAGTGTTGCAAAATATCTGAAATGACGTCGAAACCGTCTTTACATTCGCTTACTCTCTTAAATATTTCACAATAAGCATTTTATGGGGATATCGTCATGATGCGACATTTTTGATGATATTGATACCATTACTGATGTCTCCTACGATGCGCGCAGGAAGTACCAGACAGAGACAAGAGGATATTCGGAGAAAACATACGAGCACGCACTCCTCTCAAGTAGATAGAGTCCTGTTAGTCTATAAAAGCTTGCCACCACAATTTCTGCAAAGTTTTTTTTTTTTTTTTTTTCTTCGGCTGCGTATGGCTGCATACATACAAAGTACATACGAAGAACAAAACCATCTTCATCTTAGACTGACAAGACTGTTATATCGCTCCTACTCCTTGGAATTACTTACTGAGACAAAAGAGACATATTCGCATTATTCCTAGTTATTCATGGAACGAAAGGAAATCAATAATTTATTCACCCCAGATGTGATACGGATGACTACCCTAAAATACCTATAAATAGGATTTAAGGCAGACTACATGAAACGAAATCTAATTATTTACCGTCTCAGATTCCGGTTAATAAAAGATTAACGACATTTTTACCATTAAATCACAAATCCCATATTTGAAGTCAAGGTCTATTACAAAATCAGCCTCAAGACTATACGCACTTCTCACGAACATGAACCTTCTCGAACGAAGGTTTTCCCTAAAAAAGTATTTCTTATCTCGTCTTTCGTTACTGCGGAAGTGAAATGTCTGCTCCTAAAAAAACATTATTTTCCTTCGCACACGTTTAAGCCGGAATGGAAATTAAACCCCGAAAAACAACATAGAAATTACAATGAGAGGCATTTGACGAGGAATAGGTAGGTAAAATCTGGCTGCTGGCTATATAATTTGTATCTTAAGGAGACTTTCGGTGCTCAGATCTGATATTCCCTTTTTCAAATATAAGACTTCTCGTTCATGTCATTTAAAGCTCATTAATGCACACGAATTTCAAGATGCTTAGGTTTGTACCAACCCATGAATTTTGTATGCGACTCTTAATCTTGCGAACAGCAGGAACTTTCCAAAAACCCACTCTGTATTATCAGTCGTAAAGAAGAGAAGTCGATCTCCAGAAGTTCTAAAATATCTTTCTATGTTGGCTTTCAATATAGAACGGTCAGTTGTTTGACGCAGTGGAATTTTTACGCTCCTATGGGCCTGTAATGCCCTATAACTTCCTTTCCTTCCGATTTCGGCACAAATCGATTTTTCGACTCGATCGTTCAATCATTTGATTGGAAAGATTGACTAAGAGTGAGAAAATTTCAGTTTTAAATTCGCTTCCCTGACAAGTATTGAACATTTGGCTAATTCGACGTCCTTCGGCCGACTTTCCTCTGGTGTAAGTTTTAAGTGCTATCCAGTCTTTTTTTTTATTTTTCCTTTTTCCTGTTTTTTTTTTTTTTTAGATCAAAGGTTACTTGCATTCATATTGCTTCTAAATACAAGTTGATGGCTAGGGTCTTGAAATCAATGGTCTGCTTTGCAACAGGAACGGTGAAGCATGATGTTTGTGTGATGCAGTTGATTTGAGGACTCTCTTTCGTAATTTTGCAAAATAAACCAGCTTCAGATGTTTTCTCCTTTTTCTTCTTCTTCTTCTTCTTTTTCTTCTTCTTCTTCTTCTTCTTCTTCTTCTTCTTCTTCTTCTTCTTCTTCTTTTTCTTCTCCTTCTTCTTCTTCTTCTCACTATTGCTCTTTGTCCACTTGAATGTTTAACGAAAGGTACAACTGCCGCCTTTTTTGTACGCGAATTGTATAAATAGTACGTTTACTGCACGCGATGGAGAAATCATGATTTCGGTACGGAGAAATTCTGATATATCATCAAAATCTATATAATAGCGTAAACTCAATTTCCCTCGGGTATAAAGATCATTGTCTTCTCAATTAGAGGCAGTGTTCGTATAACCGGGGTGCAATTTCGATTTACACAGTAAAAGTCCACTTTGGTCATTGAGTAACAACATTGACTTACATTCGTGATTATATTGTGGAGCATTAAAGACGAGTGACAGCAAGTTCTGCGAAATTTCTCTTGGTTTAACCAAAGTTCAGTTGCCGCAGATCGGCAGTATAAAGAAATGGGTGACAGATTTCTGCCTTTCTATTAGGGCCAAACAAGTGGTTCGAATGATTGAAGCTTCCCCACATCGTTGGCTCATCAGTCAAGTAGTTTGCAATTAATCGCCCGACGGAGTAAAGAGTCACTTTCCCGACCGATAACTTATTGCCAAACTAATGTAAGAGGCGACATTTGTCTTCACCGGGTCCTGACTTAAAAGATCGTCAATTTTACAAGCTCGTTTTGACTTTATCAGTATCGGTATTTCGTAGCGTGAACGGCGAAGAAATTACGCTGAATTAAAATCGTTGTAGTTGCAATCAGTTGGCAGTTTGATTCAGAAGTCACCCTAAAGAAATGTTAAGCAAAGACAACTTTTCTCTCTCGCATCCCATGAAAGTTGAATCGGTTTTGAAAGAAGATATGACGACCTAAGGGCTACAGCTCTCATATCTAGTAGCATCATACAGATAAGTGATATTGAAAGACATTTCACCTACCTAAGGGTTTGTGTCCTCGAAAACGTATAGCCACAACAGAAAAAAAAAGGCCAGTTACCCTCCATTTATGAAATCCGTTCTAGCAGCCATAACATTTTTTTCCATCTCTCGCTACCACGCAGCAAAACTATTGGTAAGGAGTTGAACGCCTCCCAATGATTTGAAACATTTAAATCACTTTCTTCGCACGGTTTGGCAAAATATACAATGTTTTCGTTTGTCGGTGAGCTGGAACTCGAACGGTTTACCGTTTCTTTCGGAAGTATTTTCCTTACAGCATTTAACGTCTTTTGGTTTCGAAATAATGAGCCGTTAGATTTCAAAATCGTTGACTGTGGAATATTTTAAAGGTGTTGCGTGGTAATAAAAAAAAAATCACAACAAAAAGCAAGGTATAAATGGTGAAGAAATATGTCAACACAATATGCTACATTCAAAAAAATACCAAATATGTTATTTACAAGCCAAAAAGTCGATTCACCGTGCTTGATCGATGTCTACTAGATTGCTTTGTGTTCTCTTGAAAATTGGGAAAGTTGTAAGTTTAAATCAAAGTATTTTGAACAACAACAAACATATGAAACATATGAGTGAACTGCGGTTATGAGACGTATATAAGAACGATCCTTCGCAGTAAAGCACTATTTGAGCAATAGTGGAAATCAGACCTGAAAAAAATTTCAGGCCTGTACGGGATTCGAACCACTGACCTCTGCGATACTAGTGCAGCGCTCTACCAATTGAGCTAACAAGCCAACTGGGAGCAGTCCATCAAATTAATTCGATATAAACCCGTAGATGATAAATCGAACAACAACAAACATATGAAACATATGAGTGAACTGCGGTTATGAGACGTATATAAGAACGATCCTTCGCAGTAAAGCACTATTCAAATTAATTCGATATAAACCCGTAGATGATAAATCGAACAACAACAAACATATGAAACATATGAGTGAACTGCGGTTATGAGACGTATATAAGAACGATCCTTCGCAGTAAAGCACTATTCAAATTAATTCGATATAAACCCGTAGATGATAAATCGAACAACAACAAACATATGAAACATATGAGTGAACTGCGGTTATGAGACGTATATAAGAACGATCCTTCGCAGTAAAGCACTATTCAAATTAATTCGATATAAACCCGTAGATGATAAATCGAACAACAACAAACATATGAAACATATGAGTGAACTGCGGTTATGAGACGTATATAAGAACGATCCTTCGCAGTAAAGCACTAGTGCTTTACTGCGAAGGATCGTTCTTATATACGTCTATATATAAAGCACTAGTGCTTTACTGCGAAGGATCGTTCTTATATACGTCTCATAACCGCAGTTCACTCATATGTTTCATATGTTTGTTGTTGTTCGATTTATCATCTACGGGTTTATATCGAATTAATTTGATGGCCTGCTCCCAGTTGGCTTGTTAGCTCAATTGGTAGAGCGCTGCACTAGTATCGCAGAGGTCAGTGGTTCGAATCCCGTACAGGCCTGAAATTTTTTTCAGGTCTGATTTCCACTATTGCTCAAATAGTGCTTTTAATTACTGCGAAGGATCGTTCTTATATACGTCAAAGTATTTTGTTGCACAATACCTAAAAGACAAATCAACGTTTAAAAATTATATTTACCGGGCCAAAGAATGGTCTCCAATCGTCAAGCCCCACTCAAGTCAGCGAACCGCTTCATGTCTCACTTTAAACCATTGGTATTGCGTTTGGAAATTTTAGTATTGATAAATCAAGAGCTCTTTTCGTCGTTTTTCATTACTTTCTAAATCGAATATATTTCCATAACTTTGTTTTTCATTTAGAGCCCCTAAGTTAAAGATATGTTTTTTTTCCTCGCAAAATTCGTAGCCAAGCTGGACAGAGACTTTGCAATAAATCGCGTAGGAAAGTGTCAGTCTCGAACCCCTTGCTGGCTGACGCTGTAAGCGTGCAAGTTAGGATTATGACGCATGCTCGCGCAATCAAATTTAATCATGCGACTTACTAGCTCTGTCATGAGTACTCGTTATATCTTTATGTCGGAAATTTAAGTAGTGATGGATATATCGATAAATCGATCGGATTGATTCATTAATTGACTGATGATGTCACTGTCTTCTAACTGCCACTGCAGTCCATTTGATTTTATACACTGCTGCGCCGTGATACGATTCTGGTATGACGTACATCAAATATAAAAATCAAATGGTTAGGAGTGACGTTTCTTTAGAAAAACTATTCCACGGACATCCCTCTGGAATAAAACGTGAGTGCCTCATCCGTTAAAGGCACCTCTCTAGAATCAAACTTGGGTACCTTGTCCGTTTAAAGGCGCAAAGGTCAAGACAAGTAATCAAGTTGGAAAACATTCGCTCTTTTTTCATAATTGTGCAAGCTAATTGAATCGGGTTAGATAATCACCCGCGGCGGCCGTGCTTTCACGTCGCCGGATAAAAAACTGATAGTTCGTTATAGCGATCGGAGAGGAGCACGCGCGCAAGTAAGTCAATTCATCAATTTTTAGTTATGGTATGAAGCAGAGATTTTTTCCTCGAATGGCTTGCTATAATTTTAAAAAGCTTCTGAGAACGCAAAACACATATGGCCTTTCTGAGAAGGAGTTAATTACCAATAATGTTATCAATAGAGGACTCATTCTGTGTTTATATAGCCTCACGTACCTTAAGACTAGAAGGGTTGGAAGACTTTGATAAGGTTATGCGAACCCGAGACGCAGTTCCCTTGAATTCCCTCGACTAGGTCTTCCAGCTGACGATCATCGAGCCAAGCAAAGTGCTGAAGTTCTTTTTTTTCTTTTGCTATTGTTCCCTCGGGCTCAGATGGGTTGAGATAGCCAAACTCAAAATCAAAATTTGCACAAAATTCTCTTTTGCTTTCGCATTTGTATGTGAAATCTTTTTGCGAGTGTTGCGAAAGATCTGACATGACATCAAAACGGTCTTAACATTTATGTAATCTCTTAGATATTTTACAATAGCATTTCAAGAGGATATCGGCATTGTCATTCTCGGTAATATTTATACCATTACTGGGGTCTCCGATGATGCAGGAGTTTAGGGTCACTAGCCAGAGACAAGAGAGTATTCGCAGAAAACATACGAGCACGCATCCTCATTGTCAGATAGATGGCGTCCTGTTAGTCTATAAAAAGCTTGCCATCTCAATTTCTGCAGAGTTTGTCATTTTCTTTTCGGTTGTGTATGGCTGCATACATTCAACGAATTATACCTAAATAAGATAACAGTGAGTTTTAATCGATAAGGAAAAGGTATGTGACATAAGGCTTTTTGCTGTACAATTTGCTGTGTCTATGAACTTCCGTAAGCACTGCGCTTCACCAAATTCTTGATTTTTAATTATAGGGCTTTTTACGGAACATAATGTCATTTAATGCGAGAGCTTTTCAACATTAAGAGGCAAACAGATGTAAGAAATGTGTTATACCATGAGGATCTACAAGCAAGACTTAATTTTTCATAATTCAAGACCTCTTGAAAAGCGTTTTCTGTATCATCAATTGGCAATCGACCGAGGTTGAACTCTTGACATTTCGTAATGGTTTTCGATGCTGGTTTGGATAAAGCACATTCTGCTTATCTAGGAAAGTCGAACCTTAACGCAAGTGATTTCCTATAACCTCGTTTTCTACTGTGTTCTGTACAATTCGACTTCCGAGTCCCAAAATCGGCTTTTTTAATCGTTTGATTCAAGTGAGCTAGCCTGCTTTGTAGGCACAATTTTTGCCGTTCAGCGTTCAGCAGTTTCTTTTTGCTTCTACCATCGCACGGTGGCGTAATTCAAACATGGCCGGTTGAATAACGTAACATTAATTAACTCGCTCGAATAAGGCGCCTGCAGTGCACGCCAGAAGTGAGCCTATGTCAGTTTTATTTGTAGTTCGCTTTTGCATTGGGAGTGGCAAGTCAATGTCGGGTCAGTGGCAAGCTAAATTAACTTATATAGTCAGCTTTTTTAAAATGGCTCCACTAACAAGTATCATGGGAGTATAGTGCTGTTCTATCGTCCTTTTTGCCGAATTTCTTAATGTGTTAAAACAAATTAAATGCCATGTTTTAGCCCTTTCCAGTCCTCTTTCATTTTGAAGGATATACTTGCATTTATGAATGTTGCTACAAAATAGATGATGGCTATGGCCCTGAAATCCTCGTTTTGTAACCTGGAGGGTTTTGGTGCAGTTGGATTTAAGGAATTACTTCTGCATTTTTGCTAAAGAAACGGGCTTCGAACTCCTTCCTTTTTTTCCTCTCAATTGCGCTTTCTGCTCCCCTTTTCATCTCTCCAACGGAGAACTACACTCATTCTGTTTCACTATCTGATGTGGCTCAAAGTACTATGCAGTACAGGGGACGGTAAAATCCGCACTAAAGATTAGTTCCCTCTTTGCCACTGGGCTTGATAATCTACCATCCTTCATTCTTCTTCCCTCTCTCTTCTCAGGCGCATCATTATATAGTTCTAAGAAAGCGTCTACGTTTCCAAGAAATAAACAATCGGAGTGACCTTCTCGGTCGAGCGAAATGAGTATATGACCTTGATTCGAGCGATAGGCATTTATAAAGATTTCAGATGCTAGAACCATGCAAAGTGCTCAAAAGCCTGTGTTTCAGAAACATATAGGCGGAGCGAGAAACATCTCTCGCATATACCCAGAAGGAGTCCTGGTCTATAATTTATATATTTATATTAAGTACATATTCATTTTCCTATACCCATATATTCATATACCCACATCTCCATTCATTTACCCTCATATTTATTTATCTATGTTCATTTACGCTTATTTATGTTCACATACTTCCTTCTACCATCCTATACTTCTACTCACATCCACCTTCATTTATATTAAATAAATTTACTTTCATCTACATTCATTCGCGTCCGTTTACCTTCATTTACCTTCATCTACATTCATCTACCTTGAAGTTCATTTACGTTAATTAATTTGCCTTCATTAACCTTCAGTCATCCTCATCTTCCCTCATATGTCTTCAGCTACTTTTATCTACTTTATTATATGGATACTGATGAAATACCAGGATTTATCCTTTTACTAAAAAATCATATCTTCACCGCGCGGAGTGAAGATATTATTTTTATCTTTCACGTGTGAGGATATTGGTGTGGCCATGGTTACCAACATAATTACCCAGTTGCTGTTTCGAAAATGAAAAAAAAGCTGTGTTTTGTGTGGATATTTCATCAGTAT
Source organism: Stylophora pistillata (assembly GCF_964205215.1). Lineage (NCBI taxonomy): Eukaryota > Metazoa > Cnidaria > Anthozoa > Scleractinia > Pocilloporidae > Stylophora > Stylophora pistillata. Next base: position 18,448,854 of record NC_142529.1, read on the forward strand.
CTATACAATAAACAGAACATTACATGGCTGCTCACTCGTGAGAGATACTTTCAGCACTCGACTATTAAATTTCTTATCCCGCGCGGCAATGTAATATCCTCTATTTACTTACCTTGATTTACCCTTCAGATACCGTTAATGAAATACATTTACCTTTGTCTACAGTCATCTTCCCTTCTACCTTAATCTACCCTCGTCTACCTTAATTTTCGCCATCTACCTTGATTCGCCATTTTTCTGAAATTCATTTCCCATCCCCTACCTTCAAAGACCGTCATTTACCCTCTTCTATCTTCATCCACCCTTATCTACGTTCATTGTCCTTTATCCTCTTTCAGTTATCTCCATTTTCATCTTCATTCATCTGCTATCCTCTACCTAGCTACATCCACCTTCATCTGCCATCATTACTACTCCTAGATCAACTCCAGGGAGTAACTTTCACCGTCTAATCAGATTTCTTTTCCTTTAGGTTCTGTTATGCTATTTCTTGCACTTCATGTGACTTTTCAAATAAAACCATCAACGCGTGCAGCCCCAATAGATTGCACAAAGAACACTGCAGTCTGCTTGGAAGAAATAATCAAGAAAATCACTCAAGTTCGATATGAGGTTAACATTCTCATGGGGAACAAAAAATTGGCGAGTTGTAAGTAAGATTCTTTAAGGTCATGTGGGTTTATACTTTTATTACCGTTTATTCATTTAAATTGTTATTATTTTTTTTTTTTTTGTTTAGCTAAGAACTGTGCTGAGCTGTACAAATCCGGCCGAAGAGTCAGCGGCGTTTACACAATCGATCCAGATGGTTCAGGTGCCTTTAATGTATATTGTGACCAAACAACAGCCGGTGGGGGGTGGGCAGTGTTTCAGAAGAGATTAGATGGCTCCGTTGATTTTAACCGCACTTGGAATGACTACAAACATGGCTTTGGTAACTTGGTCGGTGAATTTTGGCTTGGCCTGGACAAGATAAACCGCCTGACGCGAAACAAGACATATAACAAGCTTCGAGTAGATCTGGGAGTAGTTACTGGTAAAACTGTTCACGCTGAGTATGACTGGTTCGGGATTGGGACCGAGATGGCAGAGTACCGGCTGTACATTAGCAATATTACAGGTAATTAAACCGTTTTTTTTTTTTTTTTACCATCGATCGTGCGATTTACATATCATGTATTACTTCCCTTATACCGTCTAGGAGCCCCTCCCCCTCCAACCCTAGCCACCCTTACCCCCACCTAACCAGCAAACAATGTTTTTTTTCCTTACGTGTCACTGTTTAACTATGTTTTGCTGTCAATTCTGCCCATCCACAGTTGAGCCCACGCTCCTCAGCGGACGGCTTCCATCCGAGGCTGTAGGCGACTAAACAGTTGTTGAACTCGGCTCCTGCAAAATACCATAATTTGACTAGTTACCCTACTTGCGAGCTTTTATCAAAATGTCGATTTTTTTTCCTACCTCGTGAAATAAAACTTAATCAATTGTAAGCATTGCCCATAAGGCCTTCGAACTTGTTTTTGTTAATAAGCATCCTTATTATAATAAGCACTCCTACTGTATAGGCACCTTCATTGCAGAAAGTGCCCTATTCCAAGAATAGCCCCTCTTCTGTTTCAATAATAGCACTGGTACTGTTAGAGTACAAGTACATCGAGATCAGCCTTGATCCATCTTCCACTAATTAATCATTCAAAGCCTTACGACAAAAAGTGTTCTTCCTCTCAGTCTCTCAACTGTTATGTCGCCGAAGGTGCACTGTTCCTTCAATCGAAGGATTCCGTCTTAAAATTTTTGCGATCGTTGCTTGGCTAATCTTTCTAGCAAGGAATGTTCCAGGGACAATAAGTCCGTTTTGCAGTCTTTTTTCATTATTTACGAATAAACATCTAAACATCAAAGCCCTTTTTTTGCTTTTTTTATTTTATTATTACAGTTCTGCTGTTTCTGTTTGTTTGCTTGTTTGTTTTACGTCAGAAATTAATCTTTAGGTTCCAAGGCACTATCTCGATCTTGGAATCATGCTACTTCCTTACTTTTCTTTTTCTTTTTTTGGAACAGATGCGACTAATTCTTCTGATCCCCTCGGTTATCACAGAGATTTCGTTTTTGGTACCTTGGATAGAAATCCTGCAGATTGCGATCAAAAAAGAAGCGGAGGCTGGTGGTATGGTAACAGTACTTGTACTTTGTTGTCAAATCTCAACGCTATTTATCTGCGTTGTGGAAATGAGATCGGGCCAAAGATCCACTGGGGATATCTAGTTGGAAACAGCGCCAAGGATAGCGCTCCCACATCAACTCAAATGAAAATTAGACCAGTGGACTTTTTCTAAAACTTTCCGAGGAATAAGTGAACGCCCCATAAACGAATAATGATTCTCGTGTGTTCTAATTGGACGCCTCCGGAGATGATCAGTTATGTAAGATTCGCCTCTACAATGCTTTTGCAATGATTGTGATTAGCTGATTAGATAACGTGGCCTTCATTTGATCGAATTTGAATGAATTCCGCCGGGGAAACACCATCGTTAAGTGCTTCGCTCGCATCCTGACATCAAGAGCAATAATTTGCATATATATATTGTGACGTTGATCCTATTTGACGTCCTATCCATTGTTTTGGTGTATAATACTTTATGAACCATGGTTTAAAACTGCTACAATTCAAAAATTAGTTCGCTAGCCGTTGAAATTAAACCAAAATATCCTTTATTTCAGTTTTATTATATCTTAGTGATTTATGCGTGTGTTTAAAATCTACAATGATAAAATTTACATCTGCCCAATTGATGCTGTTTCAAAACACAGAGGAGCACTTTCTACGGAAAACATTTTGCAATATGCTGATAAGAAAAATGACGACATCTAGACTTAAACATAGTCTTTTTGCGCTTGCTAAAGTCTACATGGCTAAAATCTACATATGCCCAGTCGATGCTATTTTGAAACATTAAGAAGTAGCTTGCACGACGAGGAAAAAAACGTTTACCTTTTTTCAACTTCTTTAAATTCCAGAGGTAAAGATTTTTACAATTTGCTGATAAGTAAAAATAATGAATAATCTTAGTCATCAAATGTGATTTTAGAGAATCATTACATCAAAGTTAATTTAGAGGGATTCTTTCTTACAAATGAAAGTTATAAGCTACTAGCTGGATGTTATACATGTTTCTTTTTATTATTTGTACATTTGTCACCTTTTCTTATGATATTTAAAATTATACCGCCTCAAAGCTATCAAGATCAATCAAGCGATTTACGATTTTATCAAAGAATGTAAAGTAAGTATGAGTTTTTCAGACTGTTATTTAATATATTTGTAGCCACGTCAATAGCCTGCGATACTGTTACCACGGCAACCCACTAGATTGCAAACCTCCTTCACTTAAGTATTTCCACGCCTTCACTGGTCTTTCTATTCAATATTTGCCAGTAAAGAATTGCCACGTTAAGAATTCCATTCCTTTTTCTCAGTTTCTAAGACTCCGCCGTTTATGTAGTGATGACTCTGATTTCCACCACAAATCACAGTCAATGTGCCAGTTTTTCGATAATCGTGGGTACCCTGTTTCTGTCGTTCAAGCGGGTTACCACCGCGCTCAACTTATTGATCGACATTCAGCACTACAAACGTCGCATAAGGAAGATTCCGACCGCATTCCATTCTCTCACGTTTCACCCTCACAACCACTCAGTTAAATCCATCATTCTTAAAAACTTTAAATTACTTCAAAACGATCCAGAGACAAGCACTATCTTTGCGCAGCCTCCGCTCATTTCATTCAAACGCGACAAAAACATAGGCAATTGTTTGGTCAGAAGTTCTTTTCAGACTAATGACCAACCAGGCACTTTTAAATGCGCTCGTGCACGATGCAAAATGTGTCCTTTCATTCACAACACTGAGAAAATATCGGGACCTAAACGATCCATTAAGATCACTGATCACTTCACGTGCACCTCCGCCAATGTAATCTATTGCATAACTTGCACTTATTGCAAAAAGATATACATCGGCGAAACAGGCAGAAGACTAGGTGACCGACTCCGAGAACACCTTCGAGACGTGGAAAGAATGACAAGGACACATCGAAACCAGTCGCTAGGCATTTTAATTTACGCAATTATTCTAAGCAACATATGGCAATCTGCGGTCGTTCCTTACACTTAAGTGGCACGGAAAGCCGTAAAAATCTTGAACAAAAGCTCATCTTTCAAACCAGCAGTCTAAATCCCACAGGGATCAACGAACGCTTTTCATTCCACTAATTTATTCTTGTTTTTCTCGTTGCCATGCTCCCACCAATAACGTAGCTCCATTTTCTGCTTTAAGAGAGTGTCTCTGTAAAAGCGGTCCGGCCGATTTTGCTGGAGACACAGATTTCCCTCATTTCTTGTGTGTTGTAAGACATTCATGTGCCTATACTAAAACCACAATCCGTTTGATCGGATCTCTTTATTTTTCAGAATTTTACGGAAATTAAATTTCACTCGAGCGATGGCCTGTCGTGACACTTTTCAAGACTTCATTTGAGACAACTTTGGAGGACAATTAAAAAAAAAAGAAAAAATACGGAACTCAGCAAAAAAAAAAAAAAAGAAAAAAATACCACAGCCATGTATATTAACTCTATCTTATCCGTTGAGGTGACCTTCGTGAACATCACACTTCAACTAAGGAACAGGAAGACTTTAATGACACTTTATTGGTTCGCTTAAGTCACACACGCGAAAACCGATCAAATTCAAGGTAAATTTTTGAAAACGTGAGGCGTTCTTAACTGATCCAGCTAACATAGCCAGGAAGTAGATGCCATAGAAAAGGTCACTACAGAAAAAAACTTTGCGGTCCGACCCTTGCGAAAACTTTATAAATCCACGAACTTACCTGATTTTCGGCAGTATCCAACTTTGGCCGCCATTTTAAGGGACTTATCAACACGAAGCGTTGCAGATATAAATCGAGCAGGTAGATCTAAAACCGTCAAAACTACATACGGAAGCAATTAAAATGAACTTTTCTTTTAATTCAAGCAGTAAAATTTGAAATTATTCGTTAAACCTACCATTCCTACATCCCCATGCAACCATTTCTTCCAACAAATCAAACACTACAACTAGTGTTCAAATTCCTCTCGTCAGTCCACCTTAAGAAATAACCTGTGCCACCCAAGCTTCGACTCGAATGTGAAGTACGAATCAAATAACACAACTGCTTCATCTTCGAAACAATACCTTGCTGGTATTTTGATTTTCTGATCGACAAGAACGGTGTTCAGGGAGCGATCGCCATGTTTACCTTATATACGGACCGCTGACCAGCCTCTAAGTGAAACCAGAACGGCGCGGGGTGGGGTGGGTGGGGGCTTACCGTCATGTGTTATTCGAATACATGCTCAAAAAACTTTAGGACTCTCAGTCTAAACAGTGAAGGCATGCTTCGTGGTACAGACTTCTTTTATTTTATTGTCATAACTTTTTCCTTTAAATTAGAACTGGTAGTAATTAATACAGTTATCGATGTATTTTTAACCGGGGTACACATGTTACTTTTTGCTTGTCTTCTGTGGTATAAGTAAGGTGTATTTATGCCCCTTTGCACGGAATGAACACTGTACTTAGAATGTTTGTTCTAAGTAATTTTTGCTGTTCCCAAGAATGTATGCAAAATCATTGCTTTATACAAAGCTGACTGTAAAATATGATTTTCCGTAACAGTAACCAATGTCATTTACGTATGGTGTTAATAATACTAGCACTGTACAATCTTTATTGTTTTCCACTTATAAGCTCGACATGAAATTGTCAAGTGAACTATGTTAGTTCCAGCTCTTACCTTTATTCGATCTGACCTTTTATCACTAAACCCTCTTCTTTCCATTTTCAATTTTACTGTACATTTTATTTTTTTTTCATACGATAACGTCAAAGACAGTCGAAGAGTTTTATAAGTAAACCAATTTTTTGGTGTATCACGCTTGTAAATACACAGGCATTAAAAGGCCGGCTACATAAGCTCCTTCCCCGGCTCCTAATTCTTTGGTTACTTTCGCCCCATGCCTTTACGCGACTCCCTGTTGCCTCAAAAGAAACTTGAAAGACTGCTATGCAGGACACCTTTTCTTTCTCATTTCAGTTACCCTCTACAATTCTTTATAAGTATGTAAGGATACAAAAAAAAAGGTTTTTTACAAGTAAACTGCTTTTTTTGTGTGTGTGTGTACCACGCTAAATATATACATATACTTTGTTTTAGCAAAATGGTAGCTATTATACACAGCAACAAGGTCCATTACATCACTGCTTCATGGTGTAACTATCCTTCCACTGAGCACTGGCATTCATGGGTCATTTCCTTGATTTTTGACATAAGAACAGCTTTGGAATCTTTAGAGTTAAATGGTAACTTGTAGAAATTACAGATCTCCTTAAGCATGGAAACAGTAAAATAGCTCTCTTTATTCGCCGATCCCTTAGCTTCTCGAAAGGCTCCTAAAGTTTCCTTAGCTCTTCAGGCTCAGAACATACAGGCTAAGAATTTGAATTTTTAGATTCTTTGTCGGTACATTCTTTGTATGCAGTTGTTAATGTAAGTATGTCGTGTGAACTCCGTTGCTCTGTTGCAGTTACCAGGGCCTCGTAGAGCTTGTCCGGATCATTTAAAGGGATTACACTGCATGCCAACGGACAAATCTCGGCTGTTTTGAGACAGTTTTCTTTCGCATTAGGCGTTGCAACTTCCCACCGTTTCGTTAACGGGACCTTCAGTGGCTGGAATTTTCCTTGGGATATTTTCTCCATTGTTTCGTTGGACAGTTTGAAATTTTCGTGCTGAGATTCGAAGCAAACCATCTCCGCTGACCACTGACCTGGGGTCCTCGACGGTCATGAAGTTTATGAGGAGTGGCTTGAATGTCATCAAAACAAGCAGTTGGCAAATGCATGGGACGCAAGCGTTCTTTGTTAAAAAACAATTCAGGTGTGGTTGAACAACAACGATGTTTAAGGAGACTCGGAAAGGTTTTCCGTTGCCGTAGTGTTTGTGAAACAATGAAAGGTTACAAAAAAAGAGCTTTAATAGTGTGGGCAAACTATAAACATCTTTGCAACTATATTACTTTAAGGGTACTTGTGATGTCATATCGGCTACCATGGCAAGACGTAAGGTCGTCAAACAGACACTCAGATTTTCAGTTACTGTAAATTATCTGAAAAACTACCATTTTTATTTCTTTGTAGGAAATCTCCCGAAATTCTTTAACTTCTCAGAAAGCATGACAAAAATTTATCGAGCAGATTTTAAGACTTCTTCCTGTACTTGTAATTGTTTCCAACGCGATACGAGCTCGGGAGATCTAAAGGAACCCACTTTAACTTTGTATACTCGATACGATTTCAATTTCCGCGCCAAGGGAGCAATGCATGAGTGGTTTGTGGTTACGCTCGTGAGGTAAAGAATAGGTTTGTGACTTTTTCACTCAATTGAAGATACTCGCGTCACTGCTATGAAATGTTTAAACGGAATACAGACTGCAAGCAGTTTCTTATTTATCTTAAATGTAGTGAGGTTACTCGTATCCTGTGAGAATGATGAAGCCGCGAGAAGCTTGACTCCACGCTCTCGGAGTTGAGCAAAGACAAGAAACTTTACTACTGATGCGATACAAGAGGTCCAATGGTTACCTCGATTATATGAACACATTTATTTACATGGTAAAGATTGGTTTATAAAGCTATGAACTGGTGCCGATCCTATTTGGAACTAAATGTACTTGAAAGAAAAAAAGAATACCAAGCAAAACAAAAGTTGTTTAGATCTGCAACACAAAGCATGCTTTTGCACAAAGATTGAGAATCGTAATGCATATTATGATACTTAAATGAATATATTCGAATGTTCCCAAAAATCTGATAATCTGCCTGCACCCACCCAACACCCTATCCCTAGCCACTGAGCCGTACTGTTTTCACTTAGCGGCTGGTCAGAGGTCCGTTTTTGAGGTAAACATGGCGATCGCTCCGTGATCGCCGGTCTTGTCGATCAGAAAATAAAAAAAACCAGCGTGATATTGTCTCGAAGATGAAGTAGTTGTGTTATGTGATTCGTACTTCACATCCAAGTCAAAGCTTGGGTGACACAGGTTATTTCTTATGATGAAATCGACAAGGGGAATTTGAACACTAGTTGTAGTATTTAGATTGACGGAAGAAATGGTCGCATGGGAATGTAGGAATGGTAAGTTTAAGAAACAATTGCAAATTTTGACCGCTTGGATCAAAAGATAAGTTCATTTAAATTGCCTCCGTATGTATTTCTGAGGGTTTTAGATCTACCTGCTCGATTTATATCTGCAACGCTTCGTGTTGACAAGTCCCTTAAAATGGCGGCCAAAGTTGGAGATTTCCCAAAATCAGGTAAGTTCGCGGAGTTATAAAGTTTTTGCAAAGGTCGGGCCGGAAAGTTTTTTTCTGTAGTTACCTTTTATATGGCATATACTTCCTGGCTATGTTAGTTGAATCAGTTAAGAACGCCTCACTTTTTCAAAAATTTACCTTGAATTTGATCGGTTTTCGTGTGTGTGACTTAGGCGAACCGACAAGGTGTCATTCAAGTCTTCTTGTTTGCTTGATTGAAATGTGATGCTCACGAAATTCGCCTCGATGGATAAGATAGAGTTAATATACATGGCTGTGGTATTTGTTTTTTGCTGAGTTCCGTAGTTTTTTTTTTTTTTAATTGTCCTCCAAAGTTGTCTCAAATTAAAGTCCTGAAAAGTGTCACGACAGGCCTTCGCTCGAGTGAAATTTAATTTCCGCAAAACTCTGAAAAATAAAGAGTTCCGATCAAAAGGATTGTGGTTTTAGTATAAGCACTTGAATGTCTTACAACACACAAGAAATGAGGGAAATCTATGTCTCAAGCAAAATCGACCGGACCGCTTTTACAGAGACACTCTCTTAAAAGCACACACAATCCACAATTCCTCTATTCGCTCCGACGAAGGGCTAACGCTTGAAACGTCAGCTTTTGTAATCGTTACGGTGGCCAATTTACCATTTCAACTTTGTTGATATATCCAAATTATTTCGTTATCTCCACCGACGTAGCCCCAAACAGTTTCTTTCGAAACTATTAGCCTTTATTCATTTGCCAGTAAAGCTTCTTACGCGTGATTTGACAAGCATTTAAAACATAATTTTATCATAACGATGCATGAACTATTAATTTACCATGTTTCAGTCGTTGTTTCAATAAATTGACTGAGATACACATTTTATGCTAGACTAGATCAGGCAAAAGACTTCAAAATTTCTTTACTTTGCATAACTTATTAACATAGAAACGGATATATCCCAAACTAGGATAGATATTTGAAACGGAAAACGTCATTTCTAATCTCTAAGGAAATTGTCGATGAGACCCAAGATGAAGAGGGATGAATTCGATTGAGTCTTTTTTAGCAAGGAAACGTGCGTACTTTATCCTTAATTGTCTGTGCAGTGTTCTGACAAGATGAAACTGTCAATTGATCAAAGTGAACAATAAAAAAGTATTCAATTTCTTCCTCAAAGTCACCGTGTCGTTTAATTGATATCGAAAATTTCTTTCGCCTTGGACGAAACCATCAATCATTTCATGTTTTTTTTTTTTTAATAAACTAGAAAAAAAATGGAGTTGATGATAAACTTAGAGAGAACTTAAATTGAATAGGATGAAGACGACTAAAACGAATCGTTAATTGTGAACTTGAAAAGTTCATCTCAAATTTTAGTCAAACCGTTATTGACATGACTCTCCATTAGATGGTGACACATTATTAAGCTGCCTTGCTAGTGCTGCTGCGGTCCGTGAGGTAAATTCCGAGACAGTGAGACAAGTTTTTTTATTATTATTTTCCCTCTCAAGTTTTAAATTTGTATGAACACACACAAAACCAATAGTTTTGTTTATAAATCCGCAAAATCAGTTTCTTTTCGCCTAACCTCGTTGTGTTTTGAGAGAAATTGAGGCAATTAATTTTGGTAATCCTCGATGAACTTTAACTGTCATGTTCTTTTAGATTCAACCCTTCTGCATGATCTCCTTAGTGAGTTGAATTTCGGCCGGAATAAAGTCGTTGAATTAAATTTTCGATCCATTATGGAAACGGAATTCAACCACCTTTAAGTCGCTTCGAGCTCTTTTCACAAGCTCGATTACAATTTCAATTTTCAATTTCACAAGCTCGTTTTGACTTTACCTTAGGGTGTTATGTCCTCGAAAAGTATAGCCACAACAGCAATAAAAAATTATATTTTAGGGTGACAGGCAATGTATTCTACGAAATTTCTTCGCTCTCCCTGGATTTTAGTTACCAAAGCTCATTTATGAAATCCGTTCTAACAGCCATAAGATTCGTTTCCTTCTCTCGCTACCACACAGCAAAACTATTCAATTGGTAGTAAGCTGAACGCTTCTCGATGTTTTAAAAGTCTTAAACGTCGAAGCGAACATTTTTTTCTTTAAGTTTGTTACTCGTAATTCGTACACTTGGAGCATGCAATTAGGTTCAGGATTTTTAAACGAAGGCTGTCTTAATCATTTCCTTTGTTCGGTTCCACAAAATACACAACGTTTTCGTTTGTCAATGAACTGGAACTCGAGCATAGTTTATCGTTTCTCTAGAAAGTATTTTCCTTACAGCATACAGTGTTTCTTAGATTTGAAATAATTTTAGTCAAGATGTACTCAGAAATCAAAATTTTGTTTGAAAATTTCAGAGCATAAGAAGCTATCAGATTTCAAAGCCGTTGACTTTGAAATCTTTCAAAGGTGTTGCATGTTAAAACCGACAAAATTACGACTTACCAGCAAGGTATAAATGACGAAGAAATATATATTGAGAGACACATGCTATTTGTAGAAAAAAAGCGAAAAAGTAAGAATTCCTTGTGTATTGGTGATCTGCGCAAGAGATTCACTGTGCTTGACCGATGGATTGCTTTGCTTGACCGATGGATTGTTTGACCAATAGGGGAATCCTTGTTTACAATATTTGCCTCATTAGCATAAGCAGGTCAGTTTCTGATGGAGCTAAAAATAAATCAGTTCTGAATATCGAAAATTCAAAGTACGATTAACTCGGCCAATGAATACGAGCCTATTGCATTGAATACTTTTTGTGCAACACGGGTTTAAAAACTCAAAATTTTACATAGAACGGTAAGAGCTCACTTGCGCTTTTGCCACCCAGAAATTTTGCAGTTTTTGATGGACTATTTCTCCTTGAATATTACTCCCAAAGAGCTAAAAAATTTCACCATGTACTAAGGTTTTCTAGCTCTTTAGCTGCCTGAAGTAAATTTTTATCTAACATGCTTCCTTCTTTACGCAAAGCAAATGAGCAAAAATGTAAACAATGACGTCAGCATGAATCCGCCTATAGCTTCCTTTGCGTTGTCTTGCGAAAGTTGTAAGTCACAAAAATTATACAGTTTTCACTTTCAAGCCATTAGTGTCGTGTTTGGAAATTTAAGTATTGATCAATGAAGAGCTCTTTTCATCGTATTTCATCGGTTTCTAATTACAAATCGATTGTCCCTCCATAACTTTGTTTTTTATGTAGAGCTCCTAAATTAAAGATGTTCTTTTCTCTCAAAATTCGTTGCCAAGCTGGACAGGAACTTTGCAATGGTTCGCGGAGGGAAGTGTCAATCTGGAACCCTTTGTTGGCTGACTTCAGGACGCATGCTTCCGCAATTGAAATTAATCATACGAATTTACTGGCTCTGTCATAATATTTCTTGTCATGAGTACTCGTTATATATCGGAAATTAAAGTAGTGATCGATATATCGATCAGTCGATCGGATTGATTGATTCACTGATGATGTCACCGTCCTCTAACTTTCACTGCGGTCCATTTGATTTTATACACTGCTGCGCCGTGATACGATTATAGCATGACGTACGTCAAAGATAAAAATCAAATCGCTAGGAGTGTGGTTTCTTCAGAAAAACTATTCCACCGACATCTCTCTAGAATCAAATGTGGGTACCTCATCCGTTTAAAGGCGCAAAGGTCAAGACAAGTAATCAAGTTGTAAATCATTCGTTTGCAAGCTTATTGAATCGGTTAAACAATCACCCACGATGGCCGCATTTTCACGTCGCCGGATAAAAAAACTTGTAGTTCGTTATGGTAATTGGAGAGGAGAACGCGCGCAAACAAATCAATTCATCAATTTGTAGTTATGATATATAGCAGAAATATTTTCATCCAATGGTTTGCTATAATTCGAAAAGCTACACCAAAAGCTCCTTAGGTTCTCTGTTTAAGTTTAAGAATAAAAATAATCTATCATTTTGGATAATTTTGCTCGCGTTTGGTCCAAACGACTGGCCAAAAACATTGAGCAACTTGGATCAGTCATAGCTTTCATCTGCGTTTTAAATAAAATCAAGGCATACGCTCTTTCGCTGACGATAAAAGTTTCTTACCTCACGCGATTTGACAGCAAAAGAGGTCAGTCTGTTTGTGTGCAATGCAAAGGGGGCGGTTCGTAAGGTATCTAGAAATATAAAGCGACTGCACTCAGCTTTAAATTTTAATCAGCGGTGTTCTGTATGTCTCAGTAACTGGAAACCTCACTAAAAGACATTTCTGTAATGAGTTTCTGTCTATTTCTTCTTTATTTTTGTAGGTCTTTATAGCTCCTCACCCCAAAAATATTTTTTTCAGAATAAATATCTTATTAGACGTTTTGTTGTGTAGTACAGCTGAGTATTTTTATGAGTTGCACAGTATTTGACGAACCCGTAGAGTGAGTAAAAATACAAACAACGAGTTAAAATACTCAGCCTACACAACAAAATTCTAATAAAAGATTTCTTATCCAACACGCCAAATTGTTATTTCAGTTTGGGCGAATTTCGCGGATATTTCTAGAGTAAAAATATCTCGTGATATTTTTACTCTTCTCGCGCGTTATTTGTACTCTACGAAATACAATTGGATAATAATACATCTGACTTGCAGTTGTGGCCCCAAGAAACTTTTTAGATGTCCGTTCGTTTAGATAGATAATAAATACTGCAATGGGATTTGAACTGAAATGTCCCTTCTGATATGATCCTGAAGGAAGCTACTGAACTGTTATGCTGTGTAATTCACTAAACTTGTTCTTCTTATCATTGCGAGTCTACTCAAGTCTCTTCTTAGCGAGCCATCTTTAATGTAGATTACATCATTATAAAGAATCAGCTCCCTTCTTCAGCTATCAAGTGAAAGATATCTCCGTGATGCATTTATATTCTACTTCGCTACAACAACATAACATAACATAACATAACGTTTATTCAGAAAGCTGCAACGCAAATATAAAAAATACATCCTGAAAAGGGAAAATCGTGAGGTTAGCGCTGTATAAAAACAATTTCCCTGACTAAAAACATACAAAGGATAACATTTAATGACTACAGATTCAATAAATATTCAAATAAATTTTAAATCTACTCTGCAAAACAGACAATGATTCTAATTACCGACAGACATATGACATCACTATGACTTCATGATAATCACAAGATATGCGCTCTCTCTTCATCAAAGCTGATAATCGAGGGAAGAGGATCAAGGTTTCTTTTGAAACATCTCAAAGGACGCTAGGACTCTAAAATCAAAACAAAAGATTTTTAAAGAGTTTACAATATCCGCTCGATGGCGAATAGGTGGAGAAATGCTGTTTAACTAACTTCATTTTAAATTGTTATTTCATAACTGTGCGGATCAAGGTCACCAACAATTAATTTGTTGGTGACCTTGATCCTTCGATGCCAAAATCCAAGTTTAACATCTTAAATTGTATTGCTTACAGACTTTTTAAAGCTATTAAAACTTGTGTTTTTCTATTCTTTTCTTTTCTTTTTGTTTTTGTTTGTTTTTTTTTTTTAGAGGTAAAATCATAATCCATTTATTGTAATATTCATTGCAGTTTGCGGATTTTCCGCATTTTCAACATTTTTGGTTAAGTTTTCCGTTTTCGTCATAAAAAAAGATTCATGGTTGTGGATTTGGTATCCGATGTACGCAGTTTTCGGCTTCTCCTATTTGAGTTCCGATTTCTCTTTGATCTGAGCAGCAGTTACGCGTCTCTACTGATCTCGAATAGCTGCGAACCTCAGGATGCTCCACTTGTCACCACTGTATCGGACCGATCAGGGTTTTGATAAGTAGGATGTGAAAATTTATTAGTTTTGCACGCAATTTTCGGTTTTCATTGAACTTTGTAGCGGCTTTGTGGTCGGAATGAATTTTTTCTACGGTCTGCGGTTTCTAATAGATATTTTCGCGGGGGCGGTAATTAGATCACTGATAGCAAATTCCCTCTAATTGGCGGCAAAAAATTCAGACTGATTCATTTGGTGGCTTGACCTTATCGAAAACTGCAAACTTTGCCAACTCATTTAATTCTGGCGAGATCGAAAAGAGGCCACTTTCACAGGACAATCGGTTGACAGTTTCTGAGCAGCTAGAAAAATTACTTTTGAAAACACGATCAGTAATAGTAAAGATGATGATAATAATAATAATAATAATAATAATAATAATAATAACTTTATTGAAAGAGGGTAACACACAACAGTAAATCAAATGATGAATTAGTGGGCCTGGATACTAAAACAATCACAATTAGAATTGGAACTTATCTTGTGTCTTCATTTAAGAGTTTGTAAAATACAGTTGAATGATAACAAGTGACATTTCGTTATAGTTATTCACACAACTGATGAAAGGTAATGGATCTTTTATAGGCCAGTGACGTATTTACAGTGACAACTCTGAGATATCAAACAGCTGGGAATATTTAACGACACCTGAATTTAATCTTTTTTCCACGACTCAGTTAAGATTTCACCATTAAATCACAAATTCCATATCTCAGGTCGAAGCCAATCACAAATTCAGCCTCAAAGCTGTAGAAAATTCTCAAAAACTTGAACGTTCTCGAACGAAGGTTGCCTGGCCCTAAAAAATTGTTGTTATCCAGTTAAGTATATCGTCTTTCATGGCCGCGAAAGTGAAATGTCTGCTCCAACAAAAGGCTTACGTTTAAGAATGAAACGTAAACCCCTTAAATGCATTTCGTGCAATTTCAACCGCGTTTGGACCCTTTCTGAACGTGACTTACCAAATAATAGCTAAAACAGTAGCCGATATAACCGGTCGCTCGTCACGATGAAATTAATACAATTTGTGCTGTTTCTGGCGACAGTGGTATTAATTGACTCTGACGACTTAAAAAGGTGTGGTACATAGAATATGTCACGATTGCGTGACAAGATGAGATTTGACTTACTGGCTATGAAGAGGAAAGGAATCAACTGGGTCAAAAACCTGCCAAGGTACTGCAGAGTCCTAAACGAAGAAAAGAATGAAGAACTTGGCTGGTTAAGCCCTATTGAAGCTTACTATGGGCAAAAATCGAAAATTGTGATCAAAGCATCTTTAGAAAACTAAGACATTGACAGTTGTCCTTCAGAATCTTTAAAAACCCCAAAAACGAAAGACCACTCCAAACACCATAAGGCCGTCCAAAACATGAGGAAAAGGGCCAAGTCTAACAAACGAAAGCTGGAAAAGCGGACGATGGACAACCACATGTGTCGCAGTAGTCCTCCAAAAGAGTATAAACCAGGAGATAGATTCTTGCTTGGGCTTGATTCACGAAAAGGGAGGATTGCTTCAAATCGAAAGCACATTTTGAAAGCGGCCTAGTAGTTGCAGGAAATCTCAAAAATTCAGTGTATAAAGTATCATTTATCAATCCAACTTTACATAAAAGAGTGCAGAGGTGGATTTCTGTGCAAGATATCACAAGTGTTGGTTCTCAGGAGGAGAAAGCAAAACGGAAAAAACAAGAACAAAAAAGAAAGAATCAGTTGCATCGAAAGACATTTCGTATTGTTTTAACTCGCGAGGATAGATTAGAGTTCTTTAGAGAAAGCGTTCCTATTGCCTTTGATCCTCTGAAAGATGGTAATTGTCAGTTTTGCTCACTATGTTTCTTCTTGAGGAGGATAGGTATTAAACGACCACCAGAAACGCTAAGAAAATAAATTGTAAGATACTTGCGAGAACATCCAAACGACTCATAGAGTTTTCCATTGGAACTATTTGCTGGTCAAGGATGGGCTGAATACTTGGCCGAAATGAACAAAGATGGCACTTATGGAGATGACAAAACTTTGCAGGCCGCGTCGAACATTTTCAGTGTTCAAATAACTGTTCACTTTTTCCCTCGAAGTGGAGGTAACCACAATTTTTTCTCCATTTACTGAGGTTAGAGTTACCAATTTCAACCAGGCTAGGACACTTTGCAAAAGGGAAATGGGAGCATTATGTGTGCCTAGAGGTCGAGGAAAATGCTGAAAATTGTTCAAATGACAAGTAAGAGAACCAGGAAGTATTGAACGAAGACGAAATCGAAACGAAGAAAGAGGAAGGAAATAATGGCGAAACAGAAAACACGCGAATGGTGGAGAACAGAAAAGACCGGAGAGTAAAAGAGGGGATTTAAGATAATCTGAAAGACAATGATCATCAGCAAAGAAGGAGCAAAGAGACATGTCATTTGACCACCTTCCAAACGAAATAATTGCCATGATTTTTGAAACACCTATACGATCTTCAAACCCCAGTGCTGCCTGCATTGTTTTCCAGCAATTAAGAAATGTGTGCTCTCGATTTCGCCAGTGCGCTGATACTTTTACCTACTTGTTACCGAAAATATACTATTGTGACGGATCCCCGGTTAAAATCAGTATAAGGCGGCTCATAAAGGAGTTTGGTCCTTCAAGTGGATTGGTCCATGAGTTAGGACGTATAATTAACAGCAACTGTTGGCACCATGCATGACTCGAGTTATAGGCCATAGGTTTAGGTTGGATCCAAATTAAGAACATTTTTTGGCGCAAATAACAAGCTATTTTCTTTTTTTTAGTAGCTTTTCGGTATCAGCATGTTTTCGGTTGTTGTTATCGCTGTACTTTGTCAATGCTGTTACCTGTTAATATATGAGCAGCTTATTTTGCCCGAAGATACAATAACTAATGTAAAATGCACAATTTACTACGAAGTTTAAAGTTAAATACGTTGTAATAACTAATAAAAGTTGCTGTTCAAAGTGCTAGAATTGCGATTTTGTTTCAGTACTTTTGTGGCAGGAGAGATGGTAGACACCTTAGATATATACTCCAATGCATTCTTCCGTCTTAGAAAAATCCCTCACTGACCCAAGAGTTTTACGAACGGCGGCTCGTGGCCTGCAATCTTTGTCCAAAAGTTTAGGAACACTTCAAGAACAGCACTCTATTGCAATTGACCAGAATGAAAATTCCCCTATACCTCTGCAAACAGTGTAATGGATTAAGATGTAAAAGAGCCGTATGCTACGGCACCCAAGAGGCCCAATAATCAGTCCCACGGTTCATGGCCCACTCCATTAGTTAAAAGCCGCCATATTGAATATCGATAAATCCTCGGATCGAAGTCGAGAACCAAAGGACAAGGTTTTGGCTTCCCGTATATCATAAAAATTGCAAAAGAACAGGCCTCAGTAAGTGCACTAAAGGGAATGTTACATATTCATTGTCCCCTCTATTAACTATGATACTTATTAACAATCAACCATAAAGGTCAACGATGTCGGTTACCACATTACATCATTGGAAAGACCTCATTACAATTTGCGTCACAATTTGCGTAGTCTTACAAATATTACAAATATTACAAAATGCTTCAGCCCTTATTACAAAATGCGTAGGTTGGATTTATTACAAAATGCTGCACACGTTATTACGCAATGCGCACATTATTACAAAATGCCGAAATCATTATTACAAAATGCGTAACTTATTACAAAATGCGTCATTTACAATGAATATATGAAGTTCATATATTGAGGCCTGCTCCCAGTTGGCTCGTTAGCTCACTTGGTAGAGCGCTGCACTAGTATCGCAGAGGTCAGTAAAATTCGTCATTATTACAAAATACGGCAGGATAGGCGTCGTAAACAGTAGCAATTTATATTTTCACACCTTAACAGCATACGTATTACAAAAATGATGTGACCAGGATGAAATTTGCGTGTTATTCTCTTAAAAAGAGAGAGCAAGAGTCCTCATAGTAACCGAATTGAAAGACGCCTGATTCACAAGCGAGGGAAACCTGCCTTTAGAGTTAACCAGAAAACCTTCAAATATTTTTTTGATAGACGTAATCTAAGTTGAGTAACACAACGAAGCTAAGGTGACACAGGTCATTCAGGAGCTATTACATTTTGCGTAAGTAAGTAATGCGTTCGAAAAGTTACTACAGTACGCTTTGAAAAGTTATTACATTTTGTTTTAAGTTATTAATTACATTTTGCGTCGATGTCAATACATTTTGCGTCAGTATTACATTTTGGGGCGATTATTACATTTTGCGGCATAACAACTTACATTCGGGATTATATTGTAGAGTATTGACAACGACTGAAAGCAAGTGCTGCGAATTTTCTCTTGGTTCGTCCAAAATCCAGCTACCTCATAATCAGATCGCCGGTATAAGTATATGGGTGACAAATCTCTGCCTTCCTGTTTGGCCAAGCAAGTGGTCCGAATAATTATAGTTTCCCCACATGATTGGTTCAGTCGAGTAATTTACGATTAATCGCCCAACGGAGTAAAGATTCACTTTCCCGATCGAAAACTTATCGCCACATTAATTTAAGAGGGGAAATTTATCGTCCCCGGGTTCTGACTTAAATTAATACATTTCTGGCAGATAATCAAGACAGATACGTTTGCGACAAATACAAATTATTCATCGTTATGCAGGTGCCCATATTTCACCATATCATATCCATTGAACGCGATAAAGATAATATGACAAAGTCTATGTCTTCCAACCAACTCCTTGGTATAATTATGCGGTACTTATGCTTTCAAACGAGATCGAAAGATCTCTCGCACATACACACTAAGAGTCCTGGTATATGATTTACATATTTATGTAAAGTATATATTCATTTTCCTTCATATACGCACATCTCCATTCATTTACCCTTACATTTATTTATCAATGTTTATTTATGCTTAATAATAATAATAATGATAATAATAATAATAATTTACATTTATATAGCGTAGACATCTAAGTGGATATATTCAGTCGCACTTCACAATATCTTAGGGTAAAAATTATGTTAAAAGTAACTAGAAATAGAAGAAAATATTAAAGCCTGCGAACCTATGCACTCGAAGGGAACAATTACCTATTAAAAACTAATTAAAATCATAATCGATAACAAATCTAAAATTCTTACAGTACACGAAGTTCTCATGAACTTGCACCTATTAAAATAAATTATAGGTCGGCCCTTTGAATCTGTTGTTATCCTGTTCATAATGTCGTCTTTCACTAAAACAAAGGCGGAGTTTCTGTTTAGAACTTTAGCTTTCCCTGCCTAAGTCGGAGAGGGGAAAGATCAATCATTAACAGAAAAAGCGCAGAATCTGTTAGTCAAAACGCATTATAACATAACCAAAGCAAAGCGCGCGCTCTGATTGATCAATTCAGCGTCCTCCATTTGCCCGTGGGTGTACGCTGCTGACGTGAGCAAATGCAAAGACTATTTTGCCGCGCGCGCTTGTTTTTCTCTGGTCACTTAAGATTTGTTAAATAAAAGGAAACTATTTTGCTACGATGTATCAATGTTATCTTATAAAACAAATGGTAAACACCACAGCGTACACTACTGAGTTATGGATGTACGCGGGAGGTTTGCTAAGCACTCAAGAAGCGAGAATCACTCTCGGCTATCGCCTCGCGCGACTCTTAAGCTCCTTTTGCGCTTAGCAACCTCCCACGTGCATCCATAGCTCAGTAGTGTACGCTGTGGTGCTTACCATCCATTTGTTAAACTGCCCTAGGCCACAGTCTGGACATGTCTGACCAACAACTGGTTAAGACATTGAGCATCTAGTAAATTATCATTATGATTATGTCTTTCGTTTAGGACATTCTCGGTAATGTCAAAACGTTAAGCTCCTTAAAAATTTCTTACGTTCCACGAATTGTCACCAAAGGGGGTTTGTTTAATGTTTTTTTTTTTGTTTGTTTTTTTTTTTTGCAGATATTTATTCTCGGATACATAAAGCTGCATCATATGTACTTTAGTCGCTTCTTATGCTGAGAGCAATGGAGGCGGTTTAAACGATAATTCGATAATTGATCGAACGCACCCAGCACCTAGTAGAATCCTATTAGCTTTGGTAAAACCGTACCAAAAGAATCTCTCCATAGCATTTATATTAATTTCTTCTTATTTTTTTGTTGGTACTCTCCTCAGAAAAAAAAAACAAAAAAAAAAAACAATTCCTTAAGCGTTTTCAGAAAGCACTAGCTACGGACAATACTCGGCAATCATTAAGTAGTAGGTATGGGACTCTTAGCTGTTTTGAAATCAACTAGCAGAATATGTACAAACTTACGGAAACACTGAGCATTGATCCCAATGATTACTTTTTCAACTGAAGAACTTTTCATAAAATATTTTTTCAGCGTCCATAGTTATTAAATATTACTTGGGTGACCCCAGTTCTGTTCTTGTTTTAAATACATTGTAACGACTACTACAATGTGACATGAACTGAGGTATCCTTTCTATACGGTGCTGCATCATGTACTGAGGTATAGCTGTCATTAGTCATTAATACACATGACACGTATGATTTACTTATCTCTCTTATTCCAATCTTCGCGAACTATCTTAGTCGCAGATAAAACCCGCCATTTAGACTCCTTCCTGTTGTTTAACAGTTGAGTGAAGGAGTACCTCAAATACGCTGACCTTGTTGATCGATGGATGGATCGATTGATTGACTGATTGATTGATGGCGTGATTGTATGGCTCTGTTGCAGTTCAGTGCATTTTAATTAGAGTATGCCATGACCTACGTGTATTCACAAGATTAGTGCTCTTGCCTTATCAAAGCTAATAACCAACTGGCAGGTATGAAAGGTTCTTTTCAAACATCTAAACGGACGAGAACTCTCTAGAATCAATAAAGGGATCCTCAAAGAGCTTTTGGCATCTGCTTAATGGCGGGAGGGTGAAGACAAGCTGTTCAAGTAGCTTAGTTGTACATCATTTGTTTAAATTGTATGAGCTAAACAATCCGTAGCTGTGTTTTAACGTGGCCACATAAAATTACATTTGATTAATTAGTAGTTCATCAGTAATTTGAGAGGAGCAAAATCAGTTTACAGCTATATGGCAGGATATGCCTAAGGTGTTTGTTATAGCCTCATAATACTTTGCATTTCCATGCTTGAAAGAAAGTAAAATTTCTTGAAATGGCCCCTCGGGGAATAACTTTACGAAGAAAAGCTCCCAAGATTGTGAAACGCGTAATTTTCCGTCTTCTTTTTCCAAGAGTGATGAAAAGGACCACCTGTTCTGTTTCCGATGTGGCAACCTAATCAGATTACTTTCCCTATGTCTAGATCCTCTCTCTCAATACGTGATATAAATTCCAGACTGGTTCAGTTGGCGTGAACTTAATTTAATTTGGATTGAACTTTCCTAAGCTATTCATGCAACTGGCGAAAGGAAATCAATAATGTGTAGGCCAGTGAGGTATTTTGCAATGGCAACACTAAGATATTGAACAGTTGGAAATACTTAACGGAAGGAATTATCTTTATTAAGTAACCTTGTATATTGGCTCTTAAGACAACACGAAAGTACGCCTTATTTTATCATTTCAGATAATTATATATAACATTAATATATCCTATGATTGATAACGAAATTTATCCCAATTTTTGTTTCTACGCTATATGCAAAAGCTATACGCAGTTCTCATGCTTGATGCATTCAATCAAAGGTCAGCCCAAACGATTTCTTGTTATCCAATTAGGAACTTCATATTTTCGTAGGAAATTGTGTTATCCAATTAAAAATTTCGTCATTTCCTGCCACGGAGGTGGAATGCCTGTTACAACAGAAATTCAGTTTCCTTTACGTTACTCATGTTGTCGAATAGAAAATTAATATATATATATATATATATATTTACAGTACTTATGGCCTCGCTGGACATGACTTACCGAAGAATAGTTAAGAAAATAAGTAGTTTTGAACGGGACCCCCGTGACGGCCATTGTCGATAGAATTAAGACCATTAGTGCTGTCTCTGGCGATAAGGGAAGGACTTGACTATCATGACATATATCCATAAAACTATGCACACACAATCAGCGGCAGGTAGAGTCCTCGCAGCTTATATAAGAACTTACCATTGAGGTCGTCGTCAATAAACTATTTTGTTCAACCGGGTGCGTGCATCCAAAGAATTACACCAAAAGAATTACAATCCAATGCTCGCAAGGAACAGGTCTGTAACATTTGACTGTTTGATAGACAATTTGCAGTTTATAACGAGAGACTTACGGGCTTAGATCTTATTCATATAAACTTTTTCAAATGTAGGACTTTCCGTCAGACATTTGTCACTTAATGCTACAGCTTTCCAATTCTGAGTGGGCTAGAGTCGTACCAACTCTTACCTAATAGGGTTTGCACGCTACAATCAGTAATTTTGCAAACAGCAAGAACACTCGAAAACCCTAGTATACATCATTACTCGGATGGGACAGAAGTCGAACTCTGAACGTTGCGGAACGTTTTTCAATGGTATTTTAGTATAAAGAACGATCAGTTTATCTGACACATTCCAAGCTCGTGGTAGCCCATAACTTTCTCTTCTATCCAGTGTTCTGTGAAATTTGATTTCCAAACTCGAACGGCTTGGTCAATCGGTTGATTGAAAAGATTATCTAAAAGTGAGCTAATGCGTTTCATTTTTAAATTCCTTTTTGTTTTGGTTTGGGAAGATGGAAATGGCAACTCAGTGTCGAGTCAATGGAAAGCTAAATCAATAGCTATAGACAATTAATACAATGGCTTCCCTAAAAATTAGCAAGATAATATTTGCCTGATTCGAATTTTTTTTTTTTAATTTAAACATATAAATTGGACAAAGTTTACCCTAAGAGTAAAAATACTCATCGAGAGGGTTCACTTCGAAATACAATTGAATATAAAAAAAAAGTTACAGAAAATAATTAATAGTCAAAGCAGTAGCAAAACAAAGAATAGAGCGTTTAAGTAGAGGTGACAGATGGTAAATACGCGTTTAAGTACTGATTCGAATTTTGACTGGTCTAAGAATTTAAGAACGAATGCCTCAGCTGTCCTTTCAGTCCTTACAGTAAGATTGTGCACTGATCAAATAGGCTTTTCAAACTATGTGGATTTAAGCCCTAGCTCTCAATATGCAGATAGATTTACAATGCAAAGGTGAAACTGGGCTTCTTCCAGATAAACTTAACTTTTTTCTAAACCAATCAATACTCCGATCCTGTGCATTTCGTTCGCTTCCTGTTCATCGACGGTCACAGTGGAATGCAACTTATATTTCTTGAACCAATCTTCGCCATTCGTGATTCATTCAGAAACTCAAGAATCCATTTTAACAGTTATTCCCTTTACTGTTTTGATTTAATTCAATCAGTCTGATAAGATTGAGATACAATTTCGTCGAGAAAACGAATCCTTATGGTAAAATGCCAAGGCGAGCGATTAAGGACTTGAACCGTAACTGGAATTTTCAGCTTTCACTTTAACTCGCCCTTATGAGGTCCGATGATACGCTTCTTTGAACTTTCGCCTACATAGATAACCCCGGCAGAGGATTCTAATAATTTTCCTTATAGTTTGAAAAGCAAAACGCTGCCAGTCAACAAATAGAAGCGTAGCCGACATGTCAAACATTTTTGTTTTTTTTGGTTCTTTTTTTTTTTTTTAAGTACAAAACACTGCACGAAAAAATGTATTTTCACCATATTTGCTCAGTGTAAATTAAAAAAAAGTTGGTGCAAACATATAGCAAATATACATAAACTGTGGAACGTTTGCTAGGCTCAGAAAAATGTAAATATTATTATTAGTTAACGAGTCAGTCGTCTGCACCGCCAAAATGTAAGTATGCCACGAAACAGCAGCGAAGTAATTCGTCTCCTCTATCAAAGCAAACAAGTAAATGAACTTCCTGTCGAGCAACTCAACGATGACGTATGTAAAATACGAGATCGACAAAGACTTGATAGGATCTGCTTAATGAATGGGGAAGGAAAGGTCAAGAGATACTTTTCACGGGAATGATTTCATTCTAATGATTTTAACAGTTGTAGGCATCATAACTGTTTGAGCAAGATGATGTGGGATTTGATGGATGGATTGATAAAAACTGCTTAGAGAAGCTTAAGGTTAGAGTCTCCGGAAAACTGCCAATATTTTTATTTTTCATCTTTTCTCAAGTTATATTGAAAACAAATCATTTCTTTTGGAGCGTTTGGAATATCTGTCTTTGATTTCTTTTATATTTAAGCAGTAAAGTCGATTTTAGACTTTCCTGATTTCATTTCTTTCATTAATATTAATGGTGCGAAATGCTTCCAAACCGTTTGCTCACAAGGCAGTGAAAATATATATGTACCGAGGTATAACTTTTTGAGATTTCTGAGCGTATTGCACCAAAGGTTCCTTGCGTGAATATTAGTGACTAGGAAAGAGCAACGATTTTGGTTGAGAGAATGCGTTTGTGTCGTCTGTAAGTAGGCGTGCCCCAATCACTTATTCATAAACAGTAGCCATGCTGCTGTTTTATCCATTACTTTTTAGCACTTCAGAGTGAATTTGTCAACGTCACTTCAATAGCTTTGTAACATTCATTGCCATTCACACATCTAACGAAGGGAAATCTATCACTTGGAGGCCGATGATGTACTACACTTAATGCAATTACTAGCCTTACGTGTGAAACACCAGGAAAAAGTGATAACTTTATTTTGATTCGTAGCTCTGAAGATTAATTAGCTGATACTTTCACCATTTAATCACGGATCATGAGACTGAGGTTGATAACCTATCCCAAATTCTTGCAGTGCACTTACGTAGTTCTCACGAACTTGCACATCTTCAAACAAATTGAATGTGGGCCCTTAAAATTTGTTGTTTTCTAGTTTAGATTGTCCATTTCCACTTCCTCAAAAGGTGGATTGTCTGGTCTAACCAAAAATCGTTAGCTTTCCGCGCAAGTTTGATAGTGGACATGTAAATTTTTGCACGACTGTTTTTGGCCGCAATCTTGGACATTCTGGATAAAATCAAAGCGTTGAGCTCTGTCTCGTGCAATAAGAATTTCGTACCCCCACGATTTGACAGCTTGTTTGTTGTTGTTATTATTATTATTTTTTACCGCAGCCTTGATATGTATTACAATAGAATTATGGTCCAATAGAATTACAATATGTATTACATAGAATTACAGTCCATGGCATGTTATAGACTCTTATACTCTACTCCACTCTAATACATGAAGGAGTATGCCATGTCACGAAATATACAATCAGATAACATGGAATATGAAATATAATGGTTTGGAGTAAGGTTTCCTTTGAAACAATTTGTAGTATAATTTCGGCGGAGGGTCGGTTAGCGTCGAGCTGTTTCGATGCTTAGGCAAACGTTGGGTTTAACGCGAGCTCGCACACGGGGTGCATGACACTCAACTGCTTTACAATCAACTGAATCTACTTTATTGCTTGAATCAAGGTTCTTATATACATAATGGTAGCTAAACCATACGTGATAAAAAAATACAGAAGATAAAACGAGTTTCCCTTGGAATAAACAACTTAATTACCACGTATCCGCAACTTCACAGATATCGGAGGACACTTTCGTGGATCCTGCGGAACTAGTGTTCCTACGTGTTTTTAGACGGAAAACAAGTACAAGTTTCCATATTCTATGCGACACGTAGTAGGAACATTTTCACGAATACTCTAACAAACGGTTACACATGAATTATATTTCCGGTTGTAATTATGTAATCAAAGCTTACTTTAGAATTGTTTGTCACGCTTTGTCACGCTATGCTTAACTTTACAACAAATTAAAAAAGACGACATCTCTCTAGATTGACACTTAGGATCATCAGAGAGCTTATTTATGACATCCGCTTCATGGCGCCGAGGTCAAGAATGTAAATTAGTTGTAAATCTTTTGCTGTTTATTGTAATTGTATGAGCTAATTGAATTAATCGGTAAAATAATCTGCGGCGGTATTTTCAATTCGTCAGATGAAATCATAGCTCTTTAGAGGAGCACGCACTCAATGAAATCAATTTGTCGGACTTATGGCGACAGATGCAAATGATGTTGGCATTTAGCATGTTGCATTTGCAAGGTCGAAAGAGAGGAATTATACTTAAGTGCGACGCCGTTGAATGATTTAAAGAAAGAAAGCTTCTGAGGTCGTGGAACGTAGATATGTCATTACTTTTCTCCACCGAAGGGATCAAAAGAGAACGAACTCAATTTAAATTAATTACAATCGCACTTAATTCAAACGATTTCTTTTCGATCTCACTGTCGGGGGAGGTTGATACCATAAAGGTATTACAAGGGGTAGTGCATAAAATCAAGTTCCGTCGATTTAGAGGGCTGGCGTTAAACAAAAAAACTTCCAGAGGTTGGCTTCCCTGAACTCGCGTTGAAGGTTACCAACTCGTTTGCCTTTAAACAAGTCGGAAAAGCGACTGCTTTGAAGAGATTACGGATATCAGTCATTAAACCACTTAAACCCATTACTTCCAGGATCTGAATGTTAATTCTCAACTCTAGCTGCTACACATATTCTTGTAGATTAGCTACGAGAATTTGATGTTTGATCAAGATAACAACTTCTACCTGATAAGTTTGAGTATTCTCATTACCTGTTTGCAGGATGATGTAGGGATATAATAGGGCGAAGTTATATGTCAGTCACTTCTGGGAGTTTAAGGGTTTAAAACTCGATCGCGAAAACACCGTCATTGCTTGTCATCCCACATTTAAGAGATTTTAACCTGGTATAATTTTATAATACCAAATAAGATTTATCAGGGTCGAATTTCATTGACAGGACCACGATATCGCTCCTTTCCATTGCAGCAACGTACTATATTAGAAGAAATACATTGCATTGCAATTTTCACAAATATTAACGAAACTGACGAAGGAAAATCTATCGCTTTTAGGCCTCTTATCTTTTCTGCGTCGACTACTTCAAAATATGTAATAAGAGCTATTATCTTCATTTAACCTTGTTTTGTGACTCTCAAGAACAGCCGAAACTACGCCTCGATCAATTACCATAACAGATTTAACACAAATCCCAAAATCCTGGTTTTAATCACAAAATCCTGGATTTAATCACAAATCCCAAAGCCTGGTTAGCTCAATTGGGATAGCGCCGGACTGCTGTGCGGGAGGTCGAGAGTTCAATACCGGCCGGACCAACACTCAGGGTCTTAAAATTAACTGAGAAGAATATGCTTCCTTTCTTTAACATCAAGAATTGGTTAGATATTCTAGTCTTCTCGGATAGGGACGAATAAATGGAGGTCCCGTCTCCTGCAGGGTTAGGGGCAGGAGACGTTAATTTCCCACGCACGAGATTACTGTGTGATGGATGTCCTCCCCTGGGTGGGCTGGGTGGGTAACAGCGCTTTGGACAATTAGTGGATTTTAGCGCTATATAAATAAAATTATTATTATTATTATTATTATTATTATTATTATTATTATTATATAAAATCTAAACCTATCCCAACTCGTTCTCCTACACCCTATGCAGTTCTCATGACTGCGCCCTCCTTGGGTTGTCAGGTTGTCCCCTCTCTAGTTAAGAATGTCTTCTTTCCCCGACACGGAAGTGCGGTGTCTGTCCTACAAACCGTCACGCTTCTCTTCTAACGTTTGAAAATAAAGCTGAATCATAAAATATTTTTTTGCTTAATTTTAATCATGTGCATGGTCTCTCTGAACATGACTTACCAAAGACTAGATAAGACAATAAGCAGTTTAACAGTACGCTCAAAGGCAAAAATTCGCGCCTTTTCGGATAGGGAACAAGAAAGATTTGACAATCTGAAGGGTCGAACCGGAAGAGGTCAGTGTACAGACTCACGCCACTTATTTATCAGATAACGGTATTTACGGTTGCTAGATATTTCCTGTTGAACAGGAGACGACGAAACCAGATAATTTAAGATTATTTTTCAAGACTAGCTGATTTCTCAACACCAGCCGAAACGACGCCAGGTCACTTTCCCGAAATAAAATAAACGTACAAGTTCTCAGGAAATCCATACGAGACTGACAAAAGGCGAACTAGAACTTGCAAAAACTTTGTGTCGGAAATCGCGATCAAATTCGTATTACCGTAAGTTCTATTTTAAGTAATTGGGTACGTTCTAAACTATTACAAAATTGAAACAACATAGGTTTATCTCCTTTTTCTGCCTTTATAATTAAGAAAATTCGCTCGTGCTTTATCGCCTTTCACGAACAACGAAGAAAGTGGGCGGTAAGAGTGACTAGATAAGGGAAGTAAGTGAACTTACCCGAAAGTCCTATCAGTCCTTGCCAATGCACTTTTTCTGAGGAGTTTCGATACTTGAATTTTTTTAAGTCGTAACATGGTTTTGTATTTTTTTTTTATTATTATTATTTTTTTGCAGCCTTTGTGAGTAAAATTGCAAACAGCACCATCAAAAATACAATGAGAGGCATACGACAAGGAGTAGGTATGTAAAATCTAGATGTTTGGTGCAAAATTCCTTCTGAGTTCTGTTCAATTCCATTTCCAAACTCGATCAGCTTGTTCAATCCTTTCATTTTAAAGTTTTCCTTGTGGTGAGCAGACTCAGTTTTAAGTTAGCTTCAGCCATAGGAATGGTGAGTCAGTTTCTAGTTGGAAGATGATTGGCGTTCAATTTTCTATGAAAACAACACGATCCTCCCGCCCCATCCTAAGTTGTTGTACTAGACCTAGATTCCCAGAATAAAAACAAAACTACAGCTGTGGCTGGGCGATAAGCTGTGGCTAACCATAGCGTCGTCTAGGATCTATATCTATTATCATTATTATTATTATCACCGTTATTATGATTATTACCGTTATTACTATACTTATTGTTAATATAATTATTATTAGTTCTATTGTATAATGAATTTTTTACTTCAGGTTTTGCTACGCTGTTTCTGGCACTTCCCATGACTTTTCAAATTGTACCATCAATGCGTGCAGCCCCAATAGATTGCCAGAAGAACCACACTCGTGATAGAACATGGTTGCCATGCCCAGGTAAGATTTTCTACGCTCGTATAAGTGTTGATTCCCCTTATTAATTTTCGTAAATATCTTTATTCCTTTTTTTTTACAGCTAAGAATTGCGCGGAGCTGTACAAATCCGGCCATAGGATCAGCGGTGTTTACGCAATCGACCCAGATGGTTCAGGTGCCTTTAATGTATATTGTGACCAAACAACAGCTGGTGGGGGGTGGGTAGTGTTTCAGAAAAGAGTGGATGGCTCTGTTGATTTTAACCGTACCTGGGATGACTATAAACATGGCTTCGGTAACTTTACTGGTCAATTTTGGCTCGGACTGGACAAGATATACCGCCTGACAACAAACAAGACAAAAAACATACTGCGAATTGGTCTGGGAAAAGCCACTGGAAAAACTGCTCACGCTGAGTATGGCTGGTTCGGGATTGGGAACGAGACAGCTATGTATAAGCTGTACATTGGCAATGTTACAACAAGTCAGTGAGAGGCTTTTTAACGTTTGTGGTTTTTTTTTTTTTTTTCTTTTTTTTTTATAATACTTCTCTCTCATCACCAAAGCCCAAAATATATAAAGAAAACAGTTAATGAACTCGGCTTGAGCAAAATATAAAAACTTAATCATTTATCGGACTTGCACGCTGTGAACAAAATCTTGATGCTTTACCCTACTTCGTTATTGGAGCTTAAAACAACGATTTGTGACTTGTATGCCAACCGAAATAGATTCATTGAAACAGCATCTTCCCACTGTTTAAATTTAGTTCTGTTCAGTTTTTGCTGTTGTTGTTGCTGTTGCTTTTTGCGGCAAACAACAGCTCTAATGCTTCTTAGGTGTTATGCTGATTTTTGAAATAAGCAAATTCTTTTTGTTTATTTTATAACAGATGAAACTGTTTTCTCTGATTCCCTCGGTCCTCACAGAGATTTCGTTTTTGGTACCTGGGATAGGGATCCTGCCGATTGCCCTCAAAGAAGAGGCGGTGGCTGGTGGTATGGTAACAGTAGTGATTGTGCTGTTTGGTCAAATCTCAATGGAATTTATCCGCGTGGTAAGAAGGAAATCAGGGCCAGTATCTACTGGGGAAACTTAGATAAAAGTCCTGAGGGCAGCTCACCCACATCAACTGAACTAAAAATTAGACCAGTGGATTTTTTGTAGAACTTTCTTCATAAGAGTATAGTGATTTTGACTTGGTCTGATCGTTTGTTTTTGGAGATGATAGGCAATTTATAACTGGCCCAGTCATATCCCTCGTTGATTACGATTGATGATGAGTGTTCACTTTGCCTTGCCTGAATTTAAATATATTCCTGTAGGGAAACACAATCGTAAACTGTTTCCTAGTGTGTACTTTTATAAACCATGATTTAAAAATTCTACGAGTCAGAAATTAGATCGCCTGTTGTCGGAGTTAAACCAAAATATCCTTTAATCTAGTTTTATTGTATCTTACTCAGTGATTTATGCGCGTATTTAATTTCTACATTGATGGAATTTACATCTGCCCATGCCAATAGATGCTGTTTTAAAACATGAAGGAATAATTTCTAAGATAAATATTTTACAACGTGCTAATAAGAAAAAATGACGACATATAGACTCAACCATAGTCTTTTGGTTTAGATATTAAGAAAATACACCCTGGCAATTTGCATTGGTATCACAACTATTTGATTCTTAGCGGATTTTATAACAAGGGGAAAGCTACATCCTATACATTCTTTGAAATGAAATCAAAATGATGTTCTCATAACTTGCGAAGAAGTTTTCATAGATGAAACTTATTAGCGTATTGTAGCGTAAGTTTATATCTTTTTTTTCCAATTTTTGCAGTTTTATCCCTTGTGATAATTTTTAAAACTTTATTTGTTTTTCCGCTATCAACAGGGTCAATAAATCCATTGAAGATGATATTACAAAAGAAACTTTTAGTTATGTGTCGTTTATCATATGATTTAATGAAGAGTGTTATATATTATTCATTTATTATATACATACCGAGATTTACGCTCCAAAAAGCATCGAGATAAACATAGTCTCATTGAATTTCAAAGAAAAACACTGAAATGCTAACCTTCACTCGCATCTGAATTGTGCTCACTGCTGCCAGAAGCCTCTTGTTCCTCATAATTTAAATCTTCTTCACTTTCCTCACTGCATTCTGAAATGTCATCTTCACTTTCATCAGAGTTTTCATCATCGGAACCACCTCTAACACATCTTCTTGTCGCCTCAGCTGGAGGAATACTTCCGGACGCCATTTTTAAAAGCCACCTACACAACAAATGTCTCCTTCCCTTTCAAAGACGCTGTTGAAGTCACTAAAACTACTCGAAAACGATTTCAAAATGAGTGCCAAGCATTTAACTTTCCCATGATACACTCAGCTCCTGCCTGAGTAACCAGGTCTGATATTAATAATTCAAAATGGTTGTCAGGGCCAAAATCGTACAAATTTGTACGACTGGTAACTAAAGGGTTAATGAAGAGTGTTATATACTATTCATTTATTATATACATACCGAGATTTACACGCCAAAAAGCATCGAGATAAACATAGTCTCTTCGCGCTGGAGGAGCCAGCTTATTGGTGATAAGAATCTTTTTTTCACTTGTGAAAAACGACGTATCGACGCTCTGATTGGCTACATCATTATTTTCACTAGTGAACAACCGTGTCGCTAGCTCGCCGCTCCTCTTGACTAAAAAATAGTTTCTCAGCAAGTTCCTTATAACGGTTCCCAAAAAAAAAATTTATTTCGACATATTTTCAGGATTTCTTCATTTATCCTACCTAGTTCTGTTTTTTGACGGCATTTTCGCTTGATAACTTAGATCATTGTAAAGTATTTTACAGGGAAGACGTTTCAGTGCAACTCCCGAACGGCGGCTTGGCCGCGCGTTGCTTTCCTTTGAAAGGAAATAAAGATATGTTTATCTTTGAGTTCTGTTCGCTTATGAATCTCGGTATGTATATAATAAATAAGTTATTTCACTGTTAGTTCGCTTGTACGATTTTTATTCACTCATTGCGAATAAAAATCGTACGCGCTCACCAAACGTGAAATGACCTATAAGTATTTATATCGTAGCCTGAAAATCGTATTACCTTGGCAACCCACGGATTGCAGACTTTATCCTATAAATCTTCAAGGATTTTTTTGTCTACATATGATATCAACTACCGAAAAATAAAACTATTTCAAGCTAAGCACTAAGAAAAAGACAATCATACAGATCTATACCAAAATAATCATTAATGTCTACCGGAAAAAGTGAATCTATATCAAGCAGAGAGGAGAGAGAGGAGTGAGTGATAGGACCGAAGCTGCCGCCCCCCCTCCCCCCCCCCTGCCCATTCAGTTTGCGGGTAGGCAAATGACAAAGGCGAGTTCTCAGGTTTATGGCGAACTCTAAGTGACATTACGGAATAAGAAACAATTGCATATGATCAGAGCAGAGCTAATGAGTAACTAACGGACGCTACGTATCATTCTGCAATTGGACAGTACCCAATACCTCACTTCCCAAACTAAGATAGATGTTCGTGTACGAAAATGTCACCATTATCTGTAAGAGAGTTTTCCACCATTCACTCAAAATTTCTAAGAGTGAAAATTTTCTAAGATAACAGAAAACAAAACTTATCTATTCAATTTACCTTTAATTAGTGTACTCTCTTTGAATAAAGTCTTTATCATTATCATTTTAACTCCCGACACTTGGGGGCAAAAATTCTGGTATTCCATATTTTTTTTCAATGATTAAGTCCATTATAAACGATGGTCAAGGTTTCACTGTTCTCAAATGGCGTTTATTGTACCCGAAAAAAATTATATTTTGTGGGTCTATTAATATATCCCTTCTCTGATTGTAGTCGCACCCTTGAAAATTTTCACTAAACCTTTTATCACAATTTACCTTTCAATAAAATTCATGAGTACACATCTTAACACGAGACAATTTCGCGCGTAAAAACAAAATTCGTTTACCCGGTACTGAATTTTCAATTAATGATGTTTGTTAAATTTCTATTCCATGTTATCTTCAAAAGCTGGCCCCAGTCAGTACTACTCAAAGTGACATCTGTCCTGCGAGTTCGAATCTCTTGTTGTCTATTGCGCTAAATAACATATTGCTTCAGTGAGGTAGACTAATAATACAACAGTTCGGTAGCTTCATAACAAACTAGAAGAAAATATTGTTAACACAGAGTCTACCAAATATGTGGGCGAGAACAAAAAAAAATAAAACAACACTAAAAACAAGTGATTTCTGTGACAGTTTTTCTCTCGCAAGGCTTGATAACTTTTCTGAAACGATAAACATGATAATTGCTCTATTTTGAATTTATGACCATAGACAAACACAGATATGTATCACGACTTTACATTGAACTATTGCGTAATTAACTGTTTTTAGTTTTTTTTTTTCGGACAGAACTCCAATTGCCCTGAAAAATATGACACTTTCCTAACGATGCCTTTGTCGTTGAATTAACTCAAGACCCAAACAGGACCCACAATTCATTGCTAAGAAATAGCAGAACAAAATTGATGTAGAACTGTTCGTCTGCAGTTTATCTGGTGCAATAACTCAGAGTTGTACTGTCAAGTCCTGTTATCATATACTAATCCCCCCCGTAAAACATTTATTCCATCTTAGAGTAGAGAGTTTGCACTTTGTTATGGGCATCAAGTCCCAGACTATGCTCTGTAACAAAGTTGCTTTCATTTGACACGTGGAATCGAGTTGACTTTGTAAGTCTCACGGGTGAACCGCTGACAAGGCCGCTATGCGTCTGGAGGGAAATTGCCAGGAGCTGAAACTTAGTTCTAATAAGGTAGTTACCTTTAGCAATGCAAAAGAGCTTGGCAAATTTCCACTTGAAATTACTATTAAAAGAAACTCCACGACCTACAAACCTTGGTAAAATTTCAAATGATTTCTTTATTTACAAGAAGACAATCCTACATGACATTGTACAAAACATTGTTGGTTATCTTTACATATACCTCAATGTTTCTTAATTTCAACTTAAAGGAAATATTTACACCAATAAATTGGCCTCTATGCAGCTGGTATCTATAGAAAGCATGGCTGTCCAAGGATCTTTTAACTACAACTCGTCTTCTTCCGAACTAGTCCGGTTGGAACATGGACTCTATAAAAACAACGAACGCTTACAGAAGTGGTCTGTCCTGATTGCTGAATGTCCATAATCAACTGTGATTGGTCGCTTGTATACATTTAGTTTTATATCGCAGTTACCTGGCCCTGGGTAAGAAAGACGGTCAGCCTGTCTCCGGGAATTTAAAGGAGACTGGGTTGGGGTCTGCGATGACTTTCTAAACTTGTTTGACTAGGTTATCTGAAGGGTGGACACTATCTTTTCCTCTTCTCTTCGTGACTTGGCTCCTCCATTTTGAAACCAATACTAAACCGAAATCGAAGGCTCTGTGAGCCAACTCGTGAATTGGATAAGCCAATGTAGTTTGTGTCATCAATAGAAATGGGTGTTTGATTTCAATACTAAGGTATAAATCGTTAGAGTGGTAAATGAGCATTATGAGGAATATGATGTGAAACTAAATTAGGCCTCAAAGACAGAAAATATGGCCTGATTACTAGAATTTGGTGCAAGACAATCACTGTTCCAGATTTTTCTGTAAAGCTTTGTGGAATGAAAGTTCAAAAGGGTGCTGTTTTGTTTATCATAATAATAATAGTAAATAATAATAATAAATAATAATTATAATAGTAATAATGATAATAATAATAATAATAATAATAATAATAATAATAATAATAGTAATACTGTAATTTCCGGCCGTTTACCCGCACGGCCGATTATTGCATGCAGCGAAAAAGTCAACAGATTACCCGCACTGGTGGATAACCCGCACCTGAAAAGCAAAGGAAATTTGTACAACTGTGCTCTACAATTCGCAACGTTGCATACTTGACAGAATGCGAATTCGTGGCCACATTTTGTGCGAACGATCGTTCAGCGTCATGTTTATTTCTCAAAAAAATCGATATCTCTGGTTCTGCTGGGCCTAACAAGCCCCTTAAAACGGGAAAATTCTCTTCAGCTGAGGCTAGTGTTAACTGGAAATTTGTTACTGATGCGCCGGTTATCCTCGGTTTATTTTTGTGACCATCAAAGTTTTGTTTACACGCGTGCCGATTGTAATTTGTTTGTCGCGCAACTAATTGTGCGTAAAATAAACTCGACTCGGCATCATGTTTTCGTGCCGCTTTATGGCACTCTTAATACAATAAAATTCATCTGAGAGGTGGAAACGCAGATAGGTGAGAATTTTCTTCAATTCAACCACCAGTAGATTTTACAATTGTTGCATAACCCGCACCTCCCTATTGCCCACAGTGGCGCGTGTTTAAGGCCAAATCAACAGATTACCCGCGGGTAAACGGCCGGAAATTACTAGTAACGAATATGTATACAGGATAGCCCTTCAGTGCATAAAACCTTTAAAACATTATTGAGCTCAGTATCTACTTGCGATGCAAGCATAGGGATAGGCCTGTAAAATCTTATGCTCTGGATGGAACGCACGGACATTGAAGGATAAGCATATATGCATAAGATTATCAAAACGTTGCCTTCTTTTTATGCTTATACTGTCTAGTTAAGACTTGATTGGCATAAGCGTAAGGATAAACATAAGCGAAAGACTTTCAGGCAATCAGCAAGCACTATACTGCTTATACCAGCCATGTCCCTATTTAACATAACAGCGACTGAGCGCTTGTGCTCATGTTTATGTTGCAGCTGAGCCCACCTGCACATTAGCTTGTTATGTTCATGCCTATGCTTGTGTTGCAACCGAGTACTGCCCTTGAAGCCTGTTTCGCACTTCTGAGATAATCATTAGCACGAGGATGAAAAAGCAAGTACATGGATGTTCACACCACTCTAAATTGTATGTTTTTCGGAATTCTTATTGTTAGTCAGTGGATACTCAAAACAAGGATTTTTTCCTTATTTTGAGAGTCAATTCCTTGAAATGTAAGGATCAAGATTTCTGCTTTTAATAATTTTATACTCTCCAATGAAAGCTCTTTAGTTTAACAATGCCACCATTAAAAATAAGATTTACATTCCTTGTTTCAGAATTATGACTTTGAATTCTCATTTTAAGAGTATTTCCACTATTATAATTTGGATATATTAACAAAGTTGAAGTCGTAAATTGGCAACCGTAACGATTTCAAAAGCTGACGTTTCGAGCGTTAGCCCTTCGTCGGAGCGAATAGAGGAATTGTGGGTTGTGTGTGCTTTTAAAGACAGAGAATGAAGCTACCTTATTGGTGGGAACATGGCAAAGAGAAAAAAAAGAATAAATTAGTGGAATGAAAAGCGTTCGTTGATCCCTGTGGGATTTAGACTGCCGGTTAGAAAGATGAGCTTTTGTTCAAGATTTTTACGGCTTTCCGTGCTACCTAAGTGTAAGGAAAGACCGCAGATTGCCATATGTTGCTTAGAATGATTAGGTAAATTAAAATGTCTAGCGAATGGTTTCGATGTGTCCTTGTCGTTCCTTTCCACGTCTTTTTATCAAAAGGTCGACAAAGGCCTCACTGCCAGCAATCAAAACTCCGTCAAGAATACAATCAACCAACTCATAACTAAACAAGAATTGGCGGCCACAGCAAAAAATCTCATCATAACCACTCCAAGAACTTCTCGTAATTACTTTTTACCTAAAATTCACAAACCTAACAACCCGGATCGGCCCATTGTCTCGGCTTGTAGTTGCCCTACCGAACTTATCTCCAGCTATCTAGACAAAATTATGGCCCCCATCTTCAAAACTTTACCATCATAGATTAAAGACAGCCAACACTCTCTTCAAATTTTTCGAGACTATAACTTCCTTTGCCAAAACAAACTTCTTTTCACCATGGATATTACGTCTCTTTACACTGTCATTCCTAATGGCGAAGGCCTTCTGGCCCATAAACATTTTTTTGATCAACGTACTGATAAGGAACCTAAATCTGAAACACTACTACGCTTAGCCGAACTAGTGGTCACACTCAATTGTTTTTCATTCGGAAACAACTTCTTCCAAAGAAACAATGGTGTAGCCATGGGTACCAAAATGGGACCTAGCTATGCCAATCTTTTTGTAGGTTGTGTCGAACATCAATTTTTCAGCCAGTACAACGGGTCCAAACCTGAACTCTACGGTCGCTACATCGACGACTCTATCGGCGCTACCTCCTCTACCAGAGAGGAGCTCACTCAATTCATAACCGCAGATGTTTCTTTTCACCCGGCTCTGAAATATACCTGGGAAATTTCTGACAATTCTTTATCCTTTTTAGACATCAAAGTTTCAATTGAAGGCAACGGTTTATGCACTAGCGTAAATTACAAAACTACAGACTCGCATAATTACTTGTTATATTCGTCTTCGCATCCATCGCACGCTAAGAATTCCATTCCTTTTTCTCAGTTTCTAAGACTTCGTCGTTTATGCAGTGATGACTCTGATTTCCACCACAGATCAGAGTCAATATGCCAGTTTTTTGATAAACGTGGTTACCCTGTTTCTGTCGTTCAAGTGGGTTACCACCGCGCCCAACTTATTGATCGACATTCAGCACTACAAACGTCGCATAAGGAAGATTCCGACTGCATTCCATTCACTCTCACGTTTCACCCTCACAACCACTCAGTTAAATCCATCATTCTTAAAAACTTTAAATTACTCCAAAACGATCCAGAGACAAACATTATCTTTTCGCAGCCTCCGCTTATTTCATTCAAACCGATTCCGAAAACACCTTCAAGACGTGGAAAGGAATGACAAGGACACATCGAAACCAGTCGCTAGACATTTTAATTTACCTAATCACTCTAAGCAACATATGGCAATCTGCGGTCTTTCCTTACACTTAGGTAGCACGGAAAGCCGTAAAAATCTTGAACAAAAGGCCATCTTTCAAACCGGCAGTCTAAATCCCACAGGGATCAACGAACGCTTTTCATTCCACTAACTTCTTCTTGTTTTTCTCGTTGCCATGTTCCCACCGATAAAGTAGCTCCATTCTCTGTCTTTAAAAGCACACACAACCCACAACTCCTCTATTCGCTCCGACGAAGGGCTAACGCTCGAAACGTCAGCTTTTTTAACCGTTACGGTGGCCAATTTACCAGTTCAACTTAGTTGATATATCCAAATTATTTCGTTACTCCCACCGACGCAGCCCCAAACAGTTTCTTTCGAAACTACCAGCCTTTATTCATTTGTGTTTCCCCTATTGAATAAATATCTCAAATCCTTGCTTTTAGCAAGTATTCATTCTATGTAGAAATATTTTTCCAACTAGATCTATGATAAATGCTTGCCAAAATTTCAGAAATATTTGTGGAATTGTGCTTGTCAAATTCCCAAGGAAATATAACTAAAAATAATTTGAAAAAATTTTTTACAATAATTTTTCTCTAAACAGACTTATTATCTGTGATTCTTCATGAAACAAGACCACAATTTTGAGTGTTCCTAGTTTACCCTAAATATAAAGCATTAAGAATATCCTTGTTGCATCTAATTCACAAAATTTTTAATTTTAAATGACAATCAAAGTGGTTGTCAAAATAAATCATAAATTTATAACTTCCAGAAGAATAAGCATGGAATGTAAACTGCTAACATTTGTAATTTTTACTTAAAAACATGTGATTATTGTACAAAAAAATTACTGAACCAGAGTAAAGAATCTCAAACTAAATATAAACCGCTTGTTGACAGAAGTAATTGAGTCATACACCAGAAAGGATATTCATCCTTATAAAGGGATTTTTGTTGTGACTGTCAACTTATTATTGTTTTAATCTTCAATATGATTCAAAAGAAAATTTGCGTTATCAATTTCTTGAAGAATATGTCCTGGGTATAAAGCCTCTACGACAAGCATTTAGGTACAGGCAAATCTGTAGCTAGATTTTTGACAAAGAGAAAGAGTAATCTTCGGTATGAATCAAAGGAAAGGCTACTATACCTATTCCTTGAGGAATTTCTGTTTGTCATGAAGCCGCTATATACTGTTTATTTTAGTATTGGTAAATCTGCATAAAGATTTCAATTGAATAGTTAAAATGTCATCATATTAAGTTAACATGTAGCTGTGCAATTTCTTGAAGAATTGGTGTTAGGTATAAAGCCATGTCACTTTGCTGTTAATTTGATATACATCAAATGAAGTGAGGTGTAACTTAAGTCTTGCTTCAAAATAAAACTTGCTGCTGTGCATGTATCTTA
This sequence comes from Stylophora pistillata, assembly GCF_964205215.1. Lineage (NCBI taxonomy): Eukaryota > Metazoa > Cnidaria > Anthozoa > Scleractinia > Pocilloporidae > Stylophora > Stylophora pistillata. The sequence continues at coordinate 18,488,429 of NC_142529.1, forward strand.
AGTAAAAAATAATGTAAATCATTTTAAAGAAAGCACAATTTGGGTTTATTATGTCGGATTAAAAGTTGTTGTCAAGTTTGTAGTATGGCCTGGCTAACCTGTGTTACATGCACGAAATATTGATAGAAAGAACCACTTCCTGGAGTTTAGATCCTTGTCTGAAGGACATAAGGATGATGTATTATTTAACAATCTTTGAGAAGTAAGTGCTCTCTTTTGAGATCTTTACTTACTCATTTTGAAAGCAATAGGTCTTGCTATGAGAAACTTTAGTCACCTTAAAGTAAGGACTCTGTTATCAGCTTTATGCAGTATTTGTCACTCACCGTCAGTGCATATTCCTTGTTTTGAGAATTGTTTATTACACTCACTTTGAGTGATATAAATCCTCATCAGAACTTCCTGTTCCTCACTCCAGGACGCATTTTTAAGAAAAAAATCTTAATTCAAGGTATCTGGAAACATAAAAACTTGACAGTGCAGTAATAACATACACATACACAGTGCGAGTTACACCATTGAAGAAACAGCATATCGATTGATTGAACTTATGCTTGAGCTTTTTTCACTGCAGTTCCCACTTTTGAACCACTTTCCAACGTCGATTCAGCTCTAGGAATACCAAACAAGCCTCAAACAAGCCTCAAACAAGTCACTTTACGAGCAGGTTGGCCGTGAGCGACACTTCAAAATCGGACTATCGGCGAGCAGCGACTCGAGTCGTTTGAGCCCGCGGTTGAAATTGCAAAAGGATCAGCGTTTTAAATGTAAAATTTATACTCAGATAAAGTTTTATAAGTAATAAGGCGGTTCGGTGGCCTTGCGGTGAAAAGCATTGCGGAAATTGACAATCTCAGTGTGGCGACGTAGGTGGTTCAAATCCGCCGCCCTCATGTGTATTTTGAGTTTTGCTTAACTCACTTTATTTCTTTTCTGTTT